>NW_027206290.1:17755000-17950000 GCF_024711535.1 Dipodomys merriami
TCCTGAATCCCTGTGTGCTAATTAAGTGTGCCATAAGAAAGAAGTAAAAGAAATAGTCTTTGAATGTGAGTCCTTTATAACTGGATCTGGGAGAGAGGAGGAACTTTTGTAAAACACAGCTTGTGTTACATGAAATTTATTCATCAAATCTGGCAATTTCCATTCCTCCAGTATAAGTCTAGGTACTGGATTTGCCTGATATGTCTTCCATAAAAAAATACAGAATGAGTACTTTTCTTTCTTTCTCTTTCCTTCCTTCCTTCTTCCTTTTTCTTTTTCTTGTTTTCTTTCTCTGTTTTCTTCCTCTCTTTTTCTTTTTTTCTTCCTCTCTTTCTGCTAGCCCTGCGGTTTGAACTAAGGGCCTATGCATAGTCCCTGAGCTTTTTTTCTGCTCAAACCTGGCATTCTACCACTTGAGACAGAGCTCCATTTGGGGCTTTTCAGTGGTTAACTGGAGATAAGAGTCTCATAGATGTTCCTGCCTGGAGTGGCTTTGAATCATGATCTTTAGAACTCAGCCTCCTGAGTAGCTACGATTACAGGTGTGAACCACCAGCGCCCAACTGTAAGTGCTTTATACAATCAAAATGTATTCCTCTTACAGTTCTGGAGGCTGTAACTACAAGGTGACAGTTCCAGCAAGAACGATTTCTCCCAATGCCTCTTTCCTTGTCTTACATGGGGCAGGGAGACCTGCATGGTCCAGGCCTATCTTCTGGGTGCAGGCATCTCTGACCTCTCCTCTTATAAACTTATAGTCTTACCATTCTGACCCCATTTGACCTTAATTCATTCCTGTTTCCAGTCTCAGGAATTTGGAAAGCAGAGGTGGGGTGGGGTTGGTCTGTTACAGACACCCTAGAAGAAGGCTGACAGATGATTTTTCTGAGAATTGCTGAACAAGCAGAGCTTTGACCTAGCAACTCTCTCTGTTCTTCATTTTCACCTGCCTGCAAGAAAGCTGTATTCTTAATTGTTGTTGTTGATTATAGGGATTGAACTCAGGGTCTAGATGTTGTCTCTGAGCTTTTTCATTCAAGGTTAGGCCTCTACCACTTGGAGCCACAGCTCCACTTCCTGCTTCCCCGTGGTTAATTGGAGATAAGAGTTTCATGGACTTTCCTGCTAGGGCTGACTTCTAACCTGGATCCTCAGATCTCAGCCTCCCTGAGTAGCTAGGATTACAGGCATGAGCCACTGGCGCCTGGTCTTTCAGCTGAGCAGTAAACTATTCAAGACACTGAAGTGGAAAGGGCCTAAGGTAGGGAAGTAGAAATTCCATGCAAAGTATTAGCAAGCCCACAAAAACTCATTCAAATAGTTGTATCAGTTAAATAAAAAAATTAAGATTTTTTGAAGTAAGTCTACTTGATTCTGTGCCTTTCTCTCCCATGGCTCTGAATGAATCCGAAAAGGAGAGAGTAATATTTATTGGGTCTCCCAGGCCTGTAACACTTCACCTAGCCCACCAATGGCATTAGATAATATATACCAGGCAGTGCATTCAATGTTTCTTCACTACCATTTCATTGAACAGGAGGTTGTTTTACAGAGGACACAAATAAGCAATAATTTCACCACCAAAGAATCCAATTGTTTCATAAGACAGTTTCATAGTTGGCTCTTAATTTCAAATTAGAGTCACAAATACTGAAGCAGATTATCAAACGGACTTATATTTTATTTTTATTTATTTATTTTGCCAGTCCTGAGCCTTGAACTCCAGGCCTGGACTTTTTCCATGAGCTCCTTTTGCTCAGCGCTAACATACTACCACATGAACCACAGAACCACTTTAAGCTTTTTCTGTGATTAATTGGAGATAAGAGTCTCATGGACTTTCCTAACTTGGCTGGCTTTGAACTGTGATCCTTAGATTTCAGCCTCCTGAATACCTAGGATTACAGGTGTGAGTCACCAGTGCCTAGCACAATTTTTGTTTTCTAGCATGTGGACGATACCAAGATGTCATGATCCTTTAGTAATATAATACCTAATTGAATATTTCATCAATTTAGTACTACTTTTGCGAAGCAACACTGCTAGTTTAGTTATGATCATTGATATCTAAACAAATGCACTCCCCCAATAGCGAAGACATATTATTCTGAAAAGGCAATAATAAACACATGCTTCAACACACAGATTTGAACTTTTTGCCTTAAAAATGTAAGACCCTGGAAACAATCCCTACTACTTTTGTTTAAAACATGAACATTCTATATTACAACATTTACAACTGATTTGTTACCTGTAGTAAGTATTCGTGCTAATATGCTAGGAAGTTTTTCTTCATGTTTTGTAATCTTTGGCAAGCTCATCTTCCCGGACAGCATATATTTCTGAATTTCCCACTTGTTAGCATTCAGAAGTAGCAAGAATCCTCCTCAATAATTAACAAGGTGTGCCCATGCATATTAGCACATAAGGATTACGTTTTTAACACTCAACTTTCTTTCATGCTGAAACAAATCCTGTTGTGTTAAGTCTAGGCTAACCTATGGCATCTCATTCATTATTACCTAATTAACCTACTAATAGCCACATCATAAGAGTTTGTGTCCATAATTATTTTAGATATTAGCTTAAAAAGCTATTAAAAAGAATGTAATCGCATTGCCTTTTAAAATCCTTTCAGAAAAATCACATTCTTGCAGCTTATGAAGCAGACAGTTCCTGCCTTTGGAGGTGTTGTTTGTTGAAGTGTGTTATTTATTTCTTAGAGTTCTAGTGTTTATCTACACATAATTATAGTGGGAGTGCATGTTGGTAATGACATTAGTTAGGCAAGATTCAGGGATAATTAAGGTCAAAAGCTAAATAACTGGTAGTAATTACAAAAAATGCCTTCATTATTTCTTATTAATAAAAAATATTCCTGGGAAGTGTTTTAGAACAACAACTAAGAGAATATTTTTTAATTTAAGAGAGTACTGTTTAAAAACAATAGGAATACTTATAAATTCCTTCACAATGTCTGGGCAAGAAAAGTTTTCTGGGCAAGGGATTATCCGAAATCAGAACTTGCTATCTTGCCATCAGCTCTGGTTTGTTTTTAAATCTGAAGTCTTCTTTCCTTCCAAATTATGGAGATGCCATTTGAGGGTTTAAATCTGAACGGTCAGCTTGGGATTGTTTTCCAGAAAACAGTTTGCATTTGGGACAGATGGTCCTACTTCTGTGTTCCCAGCATGTGATAAAGGAAAGGTTGGGCCTGGGTAAAGGAGGTACAGAGGACAGGAGAGGGTCCAGGAGCCTGGGCTCCTTCCTGCGACTGCACAGCTAACCACTAGATGTCCTGTGACTAAACAAGAAGAAAATGTGTGCATGGATTTGCATTCCTACTCTGGCAAGGGAGGCTTCTGACTTCTGCAACGCACCCCCAGATTTCTAGGAGAGCTGGTCAACCTTTCTCTGTTGTGTTTCCTATTGACAGAAGCAAAATAAGTGTTATGAGTCCTGTAAGGGAGCTCAGCATGCCATTAGTCATGCTTGCAAATAATGACAGAGGTATGATTGAAATGTTTATCCCAGAACCTTTCATAGTAAGAGAGAACACACACACACACACACACACACACACACACACACACACACACACACACACACACACACACACACACACGATTTCCTCATTGCAGAGATAGATCTTTTAATTAAGCTTCATTTTTTTTCCCATTTAACAAGCTCAACAGGCTGTCTTGTTATAGATTCCTTTCTTTCCTGACACGGCTAATACACGAGCCTAACAGAAACAATTACAGCATATTTAGAGGGCCCATTCGCACAATGTTCTCTTCTATGACTGCTAAGCAAATTAAAGTTGAAATTTTACTGTCTGTCAAATTGGGTGATTGTTATGAAGACTGAGAAGTAGTACAGAAGGTGTTTAAAAAGCAGTGTGATACCTTTCTAAAAATTCCACCTCCTAACAAGGCATAAAAGGACCTGGCAGATACCAAGACTGGGTGCCAAAACATAACATGAAAGGTTGTCTTTGTGCTCGCATTGTTTGTGTGTGGCACTCAGACTCGAGAAATCCGGCCATGCAGCCCCGCAGTCCTCAGAGCTGTCAGGGAAGGAAATGGAGGAATAAGCTGTTCTCAGTGGTGCTGGGTGAGGATCCCACAGAGATGTGGGCAAACAGCAAATGCCTTCCTTGGCATCACCATGACCCGTTGGCAAGACAAACATTGATGTAAACGCCAAGGCTTGGAATATCAACAACAAGGTCTACAACCCTGACAATTCATGCTTTTTAAAACCTGATTAGACTGAAAAACTTTAGTGGGAAAATAAAACAAATGAAAATTGTGGGGGGGGGGAGATTGGGAATATGCTTGTATTGTATCAGGGCTTGAACACACATCCTCACATCTTTGGATGGTGTTCTACTACTTGAGCCACATTCCAGTCCAGCATTTTGCTGGTTATTTGGAGATGAAATCTCACAGATTTTTTTTTCCCCTATGGACTGGCTTTATACTGTGATCCTCCAGGTCTCAGTCTCCTGAGTAACTAGGATTACAGATGTGAGTCACTGACTGAAAAACATTTTTTTCCTAGTTTAAAAGTATTTCTTGTAGTCTCTTACTAGAAATAATTTCAAAAATGTTAGTTGATTTCCTGGGCCTACATATCCATCTATTAGGATGGTATAAATTTACGCTTAGTTACACGGGAAAGACACAAAACCAGGTGATAGAATGAGATCAGGTGAAAGCAATCTGGAAACTCGGAAAGCCATATGTCTTTTTTTTCTTTTACTTAAATAAGTGGATTATACAGTTGCCTTAGCTAGCTCACCACCCTGACTATCTCACTGGTAGCCAATGGCAAAGGAAATAGATAGGAACTACAACTTTTCTGTTTTGCTGAGAGGAGTAACTCAGGAAGAGGAGGGCTCAGACACAAGCAAAAGCAACCACAAGATTGGTACTTCCACTGGGGCTGCCAGCTAAGAGGTACCTTTTTTTTTTAATGGTTTTGGGATCACTTTTCTGCTTCTAAGATCTTTGAGCTGCTGCTTTCCCAGGAGCCAAAGAGAAGAGGTTGGAAAGGAAGAAAGGAAGGGATGAGAAAGAGCCGATTGCTTCTTATACACACATGCTTATTGAGCAGCTAGGTATTCATGCATTGTACCAAAGATGCTTCTATTCTTCTTTCCCTTGATGCAGGACAATTACTCTTAGAAAAGAAGCCAAAACACAATTTAAATGTGATCTGCCCGGGGCGGGGGGGGGGGGGAGGGGGGAGGTGGGGGCAATGGAAGGCTTAAACTACTAAGGGAGAAGAAAGACAGGTTTGCTCCCTGTAAACCTGTGTTTCTCTGTCTTTGCTTATCATACTTTTATCTACTTTCTAGGTGCATGTTGAACACTGACTCTTGTGCAGAACTTTTCAGATTTGCTGCTTTGTTTTTGATTTGAACGATGCTAATTCTGAGTTGATATTTGGTGACTCGGCTTTCATTCCAGCACACATTAATAATGACATGGTTTTTCCCCATCAGCAAATGGTGAGTGCTTAAGGACAGGTCACCATTTGTAAAGATTTCAATGGTTTATACTAAACAAGCTCCTGTGAGTCCTTATTAGTGCAATGGATTTAGATCCTGCGTGTGTCTCCCTCTCCTGAACGGGACCTGTTTTGTCACTAGCTCCTTAATTGATAGTATGAACAAAGCACTTGCCCAAATGTGAGCTTTCAACTTACCTCAAAATATACTCGATTAAACCCAAACAAAAGACCCACAGAATGAGCAGCTCTGCCTTTGGTGTCCAACTGGAGATCTGAGGGTTGTGGTGATTTTGATGGAGTTTTCTTCCCAGGTGTTCAGGGTTTGGTAGTTCAATGTTGTGCTAATGTTGTGTCAGGACTTTGGGGAGGTAGAGCCCAGTTGCAAGAGCATTGCCTTTGGACGGGAATCAAGGAGGTCTCCTCGAACCATTCAGTTTGATCTTTTTTTTAAACTTTTTATTGTGAAAATACCGTACAGAGGGGTTACAATTACATGGGCAAGGTAATAGTACATTTCTTATCAAGCATTGTTGCCTCCTCCTTTGTTTCCCCTTACCATCCCTTCCCATCTACCCCCCCCCCCCAGTTTGATCTTATAGGAAAAAGTCATTGTGAAAGCTGAGCCGAATCCTAAGTCCCATGTTACATGAGCTTTCCCTATCGCACACGCTTCACCATGGTAAATTCAGTCCATCAACCAATTGGCATGCTGTTCCTTTCCCAAATAGATTATTTGATTTCTTGGTATTTTTCAGAGCCAAGGACCAAATTTAGGGCCTTCTACTTCTAGGCAAATGGTCTTCCGCTGAGCTGAATCTCCAACCCCCAATTTTTTACTTTCTTATTGAATTGTGTCCTTTGAGTCTGTAGCAGCCAAATCTATAGAGAAGTGACCTTTTAGAAATTTCTCATAGCATAGTGACTTTCAGGGTACCTCTGGAAACATACATGACAAAATCTTTTAGAAATCTATGTACATAGTTCTATTGGAATGATGTGTTTCTAACAAAACCCAGTAACTTTGTACTGGTTTTTTTGTACAACATCCTATCTTTACTTGATGTATGAATCTTCATTATGAATCCTTAAGAATTCATAATCAATAAACAAAAGTATTCACTTATACCATAAGACCAGTAAGTACTTTAGTGACAGAAGTAATTGATACACTGAGAAGAACGTAATATGTACCTGTCAAATAGTATATAACATATATATATATATATATATATATATATATATATAACTAGTAACATATTACTAATACATATATAGCAATGAAAATAACAGCTATCTCCCAATCTTCTCTCCCTCTCTCTCCACCACACAAAGAATGTATATTAGGTTGGGAATAACAGGCAGCTAGGTGAACAATGTAAAAATACTTGGTTTATTTTTTAAGTAAAATGACATCCTAGATTCAAGAGAGAATAAAACACACTTTAAAAAGAACATTTCAGACATGGCTGTGATTATTTATGGACCGAGGAAAGTTCATTACAGCAATGCTTAAATAGAATACCATACAGTAGATACAGCACATTAAATCCTACATTTCAAAGCTGCCATCTAGTTCTACATAGATAGTGGGGTATTTGAGCTATTAATAGAAAATCTAATATACAAGCTATTAGTCAAATTTGCATATTCCCTGTTTTTCCCAGAACCAAGATTTTTTTCCCCCTCTTTGAAAGAATAAAAGGAAAGCAAATGATAAAGCTAAAGCTTTGTTAATAGGAGGAATCGTTCTCAATGCCCTTCCTTAGCATTTTTAGCAAGTGAGAATTGGGAAGAAAAATAGAAATGTAACATGCACTCTTCGAGTTTAATGTGGTAGTCTCCTTTTCTGTGTGTAGCTATTGAAGTTTTTGTCTTACCTCATGAAACATTTAATAAATCACCACCAGATTTGTGACAGATTTTAGCCATAACAAACAGCAGGCGGTATGCACCGACTCGGCTCATATAGGCATATAATATCAGTGTCTACATCACTGCCCCTGCAGGCAGATTGACAGGACAGCCAATGGAAGGGAAGCTTTTTCTGACAAAGCTTCGAAAATAAAGTTTTCTTCTTTTATCTTACTACAAATCAATCGGAACCCTTACAGCAAAATCCTATAAAATAACTTCAAACGCGACTTCTTAGTCTAAAAATTTGTATTATGGCTATAACTCTTTGAAGTATTATGACTGAAGTTTGGAGAAAAATGATTTAAGTGCTATCTGCTAGACATCAGAGCCTCAAAAATTCTCTCAGTTTTTCTTGACACATAAACTGCTACCCACTGTATGTTTTTATAGGCTTTTTTCCCCTCTTGCTTTTAACCACCTAACCCAGTTTGCTTGATAAAAGTTATTTAACTACAGTTTATCCAATTGAATTAATACTCTAAAGGTTCACTAACTTATCATTGATTATTTCACTTTGTCAAGTTTTTCTTTTTAATTCTACTAAGATTTGAGGTGTTTCTTTTTTAAAGAAGTTTTCGGATCTCAAGTATTGACTTTAAATTCAGTTGTTTTTTGAAGAATCTTTTGAGAGCCAGCCACCAGTGGTTCACACCTGTAATCCCAGCTACACAGGAGGTTAAGATCAAATGTCACGGTTTGCAACAGCCAGGGCAGAAAAGTCCATGAGATGCTTATCTTCAATTAACCACCACAAACCTACATGTGGAACTGTGGTTCAAGTGGTAGAATGAGGGCCTTGGACAAAACAGCTTACAGACAGCGTTGAAGCCCTGAGTTTGATTCTCGGGGCCAACTTGCACATATGCAGAAAAAAAATCACTTGAGAAAGTATAAAGCTTGGGGTTAACAGTATCTGTGACTCCTGATTAGAAGTTAAATGTTAAAAGTAGAAGACTGAAAATTCAGATGGAAAAGTCTCCCTTGTGCTAAGAGACGAAAATGAAAGATACCTTCAGTGAAGGACACGCTTCTGGCATTGGTGAGAAGCCACTGTGAGGCATTCACATTGCTGCCTGCCTGGACACTCTTCAGAGGTTACTTTTTGAAAAAAGTGAGGTACTGGTTGCTCACCCTTGTAATCCTAGCTACACAGAAGATGGAGCTCTGAGGATCATAGTTTGAAGCCAGCCCAGGGAAAGAACGTCTATGGGACACTAATCTCTACGACTTGAAGGCTAGAGCACTACCTTTAAACAACAACAACAACAAAAAACTCAGGAATGTGCCCAACCCCTGAGTTCAAGCCCTAGAACAACAACAAAGAAAGATTGCATTCAACAAGTGCTTAGTAGGGACCTAACTAATACAGGCACCTCAAATTGTGGCCACATTGGGCAAAAATGAAAGACAACAGTGAAACCCTGACCCCCAGAGCTCACCTGAGACTCAGTCTCTTTCTTTAATGTACTGAAACTTTTTTGGCTTTTTTCCCCCTATCCTGGGGCTTGAATTCAGGACCTGGGCGCTGTTCCAGAGCTCTTTGTGCTCAGGGATAACATTCTATCACTCTGCCACTTTGAGCCTTAGCATTACTTCCAGCTTTTGAGTAATTAATTGGAGATTAATTGGAGAGTCTCACTTGAGTCTTTTCTGCCCCAAGTAGCTTTGAACTGTGATCCTCAGATCTCAGCCTCCTGAATAGCTAAGATTACAAGTATGAGCCACTGGTACCTGGCTTCTTTGGCTTTTTTTTTTAATCCCTTTCTTCCTTAGGAATATTTAGGGTGAGAGTTGTCCAGCCTTACACTGCTTTCTTTACTGAGGAAAAAAAGGCCAGTGAACTAAGCAACTTATTTGTGAAGTTAAATAACTCTTTTTTACAACCCAACTAAGATTTATAAATTATCTAGAGCAAAAGAAACTGGAAAATAAAAGTAAAAATACAAATTATCAAGGGTGAGAAAGTTCTGGGATACAAGAACTTGAGTATCAATAGAGGGGCTGTGTTTTATACACACACAGAGAAAAGTGGTGGGCCATAAATCTGCAGTGGGATGCTAGCTAAGGATCCCCTTTGTGACTTACCTATAGACTTGATCGTAACAAACCAGCACAAGTCCTGCTGTTCCTAATTTCTTCTGGCAACTTCCTCCAGCACTCTGTTGCTTGCTTTGCTTGCTTTCCACTCATAGACAAATGGCTCCATCACACCAACAGCATCTAATGGCCAACAGAGCCCATGTGACTCCATTGTCCTGAGCAGGACCAGCTCAGGAGTTAACATAGAAAGTGACAAAGAAGAGTGTGGTCAGTGTGCTGCTAGATTTGGAAACAAAGCATGTTGAAGAGCAGCTGCTGTGTGACATAATCCTGCTTCCTGCAGCCCAGCGGATGACAAAATGGAACACACACAAGTATCAATGCACAAAGAGGTCCAGGCCTATACAGGAGATGAATGTTTACCACAGTAGCCTTGGCAGGCAAATCTCAGACTCTTATCTCAACTAACCAGCAAAAAGCTGGAACGGGAGTGTGGCTCAAGTGGTAGAGTGCCAGCTGTGAGCATGAGAGACAAAAAAAAAGAGGTAGAAAGAGATACAGAGGGAGACAGAGACAGAGAAGGAATTGAGGAAGAGAAAAGGAAAGGCGAACTTGAGAAGGGAAGGTGTGAATTCATCAAGATCTGACCGTGACCTGTCTACATAGAGGCTGATGCGAAGAAGCAAGAAGGACAGAAATGATATAAACAGGGAAGTCAGACCTGGAAGAACTACCCGGAACAACAAGTATTGGTAACATTTCCAAGGAAAGAGAGAAAATAAGGATAGAAGCTTCTAGAATACCCCCATTGAGGGGGAAGGAAGAAGAGTATCCAAAGAATGAGCAAGGGATGTAGTTGACCAGGGTCTGTGGAGTGGTTACTAGAGTTACACAGGTGAGCGGCCTTGCTGTGATATTTGATCCCACCTTATTAGCTAGACATTAATCTCCTTTTTCTCTTAGAGTTGAGAAAATGGAGGCTTAGGAAAGTCCAATAATGTACCTCAACTAACAAACACAGTCAGTGGCAGGCCTGAGACTTCTAGCCCCAAGGAAAACCTGTATGCTTGTGTCACTAAAGACAAGGAGGAGAGATTGGAGAACAGAACCAGAGGGGCGGAAGAAGGGGTGGGGCAAAGAAAATGGCTGCTATTTGACTTACTTCCTAGGAAGTCTCTGAGGGCCTTTGGGAAAGGGGTTTCTTCACAATGTTGTGCATATATTGCAAATGTTTCAAGGCTAGGTGGGTGTTTTGGAAGTGTTCATCCCTGAACAGAAACCATTGTGAACTCACAGTGTGGTGATATCATAAAGCGGGTACTGTGTGGGAACTCAAAAGGATTCCTGGATTATTTATTTATTATTATTATCATTGTTGCTTCCATTTCCATTTTTTGTTTCTTTATACTTTTGCCCCAATAGAAGAGCCCTGGGCACATCTTTAGGCAGAGGAAGGTGATCCGAAAGAAGAAAGGTAACTCCACTCCCTCAAGCCAAACAGGACTAAGAAAAAGGACAACCCTAGATTTTATAAGCACTAACTCTAAGGAAACGTTTTCCATAGGCAAATCAAGGCTTGGCTCAAAACCCCAAACCAGTCCTTTCCCAGTATGTTTTACTCAACAAGACTCCTCTGAGGAGTTGAAAGGATTCTGCATAAACTGGTTATTTTTTATAAAGCAAGGGCTCCCACCCCATTTGACAGCCCCATTGTGTCTTCACACCACCTGTCACTTCTATCAACATCTTCACTAATGTCAGAGTTCTTTTGCTAATGAGCTGCTGCACAGAGGAACAAACCCCCGCCCCCATACACACACCTCCACCAGTCACAGTGTAATGAGCAAGAGTGAAGGCTGGATTGGCCTTTCAGAGACTTTTTGATATAATATGTTTTAAAAATCTCTACCTCAAGATCATACCCAAAGGGTGGTATGGGGTGGTCTGAGAATCATTTCTGCGTGATGAAGTGATTTCATCGTACCCTATGTCCTGTAACAATACTCCTCTTTCCAAAGGTGCGCCTCCTCCTGAAAAAGTGGTGCCGTTACCTCTCAGTCATATCAGAAATCAAATTCTAGTGGTCTCCTAATTCTCTTCACCTATGTGACTGGTCCTGATATTCTACCTTCAAACCACCTCTTGCCTACTCTCCACACAGTCAACTCCTATACCTTCTTTAAAAGACAGGTGTGTCTTTAGCTCCTCCAGTATTCATCCTGACTCAGTGTACCCATGTCCTGCTTGTCATACCATTATTGCAAATGAGAAGTTTCTTCATTTCCCCCTAACTAGACCATAATCTCATGAATGTGAGAAAGTATCCTATTTCTTTTGTGCTCAGCCAACTAGGTCATAAACATGGTCTGAACTCATGTACTCGGTGATATGGCTGACTGACTTTCCCTTCATCCACTAGCATTTCCTCCCTTTCAAGTCTTGACTAGAGGAACTTAGATGAATCAGATGAATTCATCCTAGATCCAATGTATAGGAAAGAACCCTGTCTCTACCTTTGTCTTTCCCAGTGTGTGCTCTTCAGAACATCAAAGTCTTACAAATTGGTCACAGGGTCACCTATTCCCATGTATTTGGAAACACTTCCTCCTATACAATTAAAGGTTCACAAAGAACATCCAATTCAGAAGCCTCAAAGTTGAGCAGTAAACAAATCTATGTTTCATGATGGCAGTGCTTCTAAATTAATTCATTTGACCAAAGAATCATTCCTGTGAGGAGTGTGGCGAGGTATGAATATCCCACAGACTTAGTATTCTCAGAAAACACTTTGAAAACAATTGCATTATTAACCAAAGTCATGTGAAGGAGTCATTCACTTGTATTCTGGCAAAGTCAGAGATAAATACAAGATGTGAGAGCTCATTTGAGCTTCTCTAACTTGGTCTCTTGTTAATGTCCATCAAAATTATCCCTGAAATAGACTGTGGATTTTACTGGACCTGAAGAAAGAATGGTTAGTCTAAAAGAAAAAAACACATTTCATCTCAAAAAAAGAAGAAAAAAGGAAACATTTTAGGTGTCAACAGTTTCTACTATTACATCCTAGGCCTTGTCTAAGGATTCCAAAAACCTAGGGGAAATAACTGTATTCTTAATGTGCCTGTCCTTCACCATGACACCTTCATTCTTGATGAGGGTTTACAGGTATAGAGTATTATTATATGCACACAGTGAAGATGTTTATACTCTCCACTAAAATGTTACACAAGATATTAGCTGCTGCCTGTAGCCACACATCATGCAGAGGGCTACATACATATACATGTTTTTACTGCTTATAACTTAGTGACCAAAGCTTACACACACACACACACATACACACACACACACACACACACACACACACACACACACACACACACACACACACACATGTACCTTGGGAAATTTAATTGGGCATATCAAAGCATTTTCCCCCTAAAATTAGCATCTTCTCTAAAAAAAAAAATCTTTAAAAAAATTTAAAATATTATCCCAGTATTTTCTGTGACAGTTCTTCCTTATTAAGAAGAGAGAACTTTTCAATTCTGTAACATTGGAGATATATTTGAATCCCAAATGACCTAACATTGACATTCTTACTGACATTCTTAAATAAATTCTGTAGGACACCATGAGAATAAGATTATATTTTATTTTATTTCCAAATAGTGCACGTACTACTTTGTGACATGTATGTACAAGGCTAAATGCTGGTGAAAGTTTAAGGTAAGATTAATATAGGTACCACTTTGGTATGACTTCATACCTTACATGTTGTTATACTCCAAGTACCAATTAAAGGACCATTTTTCAAGACAAATATCTTTTCAATTGTCACTATGAAATCATTATCTATTTTAAGATGAGGACAAATAACTTAAAGCCTATTAAACAAGTAGTCCTAGAGGTGAAGTTAACTACAATCAAAACTTAATTGCACCCAGAGCCTTCTACCTGATAAATGAGTACTGTACCACTGAGCTACCTTCCCAGTCCCTTGAACAACTTTTTATTCTCATTATTTCATACATCCCAGTGTTGATAAAATGAGTAAATAATTTTGAATGAGTGCAGTACAATTTATTACCTTGCACAAAGAAATCTACTATGAAGAAGACTGAAGCAAGACACCATAATGTTCACAGAGAGCCCTATTGCCTGTTGGAAGAGATACCAAATACACACACACACACACACACACACACACACACACACACACACAACATGAGGTTAGGCATGATTCAGATAAATGAGGAAGATCTCAGAAAGGTTATGGTGAATGTGACAAGCAAGAATTACAATGATGAATACATTTTCAACAAGCAAAGATGGGAAATAGGCATTGAGGCTGACAAAGCAAGCCATTTACATTTGGAAGGAGAGAAGATAAGGTAAAGGAAAATTGAGGCTAAATCACCCTAAAGAAGGATGTGAAAAAATAGAGAAGTTTGAGAAAAGCAAGTAGGAAAGCAGGGGTTTGGTGTGATTATTGAGGATTTTAAATGCCAGTGGACTGAAAGTGAGAAAGTGAGATGGAATTTTGCCTGCATTCTCTAAATGGCAGCTACCAATCTAAGGTTAAGGATAAGGGCTGATAAAATGTTGTGTTTTGATGTATCATACTACGATGCTGTTTGTTTGTTTGTTTCTGGTGATAGATAGGCAACAGGTTGTTGGGGTTTTTTTTTTTTAAGAAAAGAAAATGTCATGGACTTATTTGAACTTTAAAGATACTTCCTAGATACCCAGAGACCACTTGGTTCTTGCTAAAGGCCTTCTTGAACTTTAACCTGGCCACATGGTAAAAATGGAATAGCTTTGTGAAAAAGGAACATATTTATTTCCCTTCATACTAATTCCCAAATCAGAGTATGATGAAACATCTTTATTAAATCATCACAGATACCCAGAAAAAAATATATGTGTTAAACCTGTCTATTGACCTTCATTTCATGTACTCTGGAGCATGACTGTTTTAAGATGTAGAAATCCTGCCTTTCAGACATTACTGTCTTCTTTTTAATCATTTGTGTGTGCATTCTGCAAGTACTTTGTACTTGAAAGTATCTCATGAGAAAATGGTTTAGCTGACACACATTGGCAAAGACCAGGTGAATCCACAGATATAGCTATAAAGCTACCGCCTTCATCCCAGGAGCTATGTGCGCTGCTCTGGGAGTCTAAAGAACAGACCGGAGTAATGCGGATACTAAGCATCTTTGGTCCTGTTCACCAGTATTATGAAGATATAAAAATAAGACTTAGACAATGCAATAGGGAATTTGATATATTTAGATGGTCACAAGCTGAATTTTGCTCATCACTGCTATAAAGAGGTGACGAAAAGCTTTTTTAAACACTTTGTAAGATGCAAGGTGTAGGGAGTTAAGATCATCTCCATAACTTGCTAAAACTGATTCTTATAATACACAGTGCCACTTAACAACCTGTCAGGCTCTTATGCAACCAGACCAGCACTGGCGGTGAGAGCTGGGTCAGCACTGATAAACTTCCTTCTGTAACCTATATTTGCAGGCCCTTCACAAGTCACTGGCAAATCTCAAGCTGAGCACTGCCAGCCTACTGGTTAGAGCCAGAACTCAGCTTCCCTTCCTTTCCCTTCCCTTCTCTTCCCTTCCCTTCCCTTCCCTTCCCTTCCCTTCCCTTCCCTTCCCTTCCCTTCCCTTCCCTCCCCTTTCCTTCTGTTCCCTCTCTTCCCCTCCCTTCCCTTCCCCTCCCTTCCCTTCTCTTCCCTCCTCTCCTCCCTTCCCTCCCCTCCTCCCCTTCCCTATCCTTACCTTCCCTCCCTTCCCCTCCCTTCCCTTCCATTCCCTTCCCTTCTGTCCTCTTCTCCCCTCCCCTCCCCCCAATCCCCTCCCCTTCCCTATTAATTACATTCTGGTTGAATTGCAGAATGTCTCCTTTTCATCTTTCAACCCAATGTCAAAAGAGAGCAATTTTCTGAATAACATTATAATAGTATGGTTCTAAATGGTGTGTTTCCGTTAGTCAATTGTAGTGATGTAGGCACAATGTCTTACATTTGTAAGTCTCTTGAAATCCTGCTGCTTTTCACACCCACTAGTGGACAGTTCAGCTGAAAGTTATAGTTCAAGTGATTACAAAAAGAGGTCAATTTGAAAGCAGGCCTTGGGATTTTGTTCCATTCTCCTGAAGCTGTTTTTTCTGGACCAGTGTCAGAGCTAGTCTAGCAACATGGCGAAAGAGCATGGTCAGAGTCCATGTTCATTTCTGTCTAAATACTTGCCTGGTTTTTAGTTCACTGTCTGGTGTGGTGCTGATGACACCTAAAGGTTCAAGCATTTCAAGTCAGAAGAAAAGTCAGCCACATGCAGGAATTAGCAGAGCCACAGCCAAACCCACAAGAGCGACAGAGTCCTGAATGATGAATGAGCCTTGTACTTACGCATCACACAAACTTCTTACTTCATAACCAATACTAACAATTGCTCATCTGCCACAGAACAGCACACTTGGTCTAATGAGCCCTAGTAACTGTTGGATGCAGAACCTGGATTTGACACATCCATTCTGAAAAGGTTATTTTAAAAAATAAAATAGGAAATCATCATTTATCATCTCCATCACATTTCTAGATTAACCAAACACATAAAGTATTATAAAAGACTACTTCTAGTCTCCTCGGTTGTGTATTTGGAAGATATATATAATGATACCTAGAAGATTCTGTGAGGTATTCATCAATAAAGGGAAAGATTTCCCTTAGTTTATTCTAGCATTAGGCATAATACAAAACCACAACCAGATCCCAGTAGCATTTCCCATGGTGGTGACATCTATTTCCCCGGGGAATGGGAGGACATTTGAATTGTTGACAATGGCTCAACTGTTAATCACATGAGTGCATTTTTACAAGGCAAGTCACATACGTGGGTCAAGCAAAACAGTATTTTTTTTTAAGTATCTACCTTCCAAACAAACAAAAGCTGGAATTTGGAAACCTATCCCCAGCCACAGTGTGGCTACAGAACCTGGCAATGTGGCCCCATCGTGACAGTTGGTGGCTCCCAGTAGCTCTCATGTCCTTTTCTATACTGTTCACCACTACTGTCTGACCTTTTGTCTGGTTTGGCCTTTCACATCCATGTGTATTGGTCATTCGATACTGATAGACAACCTACTATGTGCAGGATACTGGGATAACCAAGTGATGACCAAGAGAGGCACAGTCCTTCCCACATTTGGGAGGAAAAAGACACCACACAGTTTCCTCCATATTGGGGAGGAAAAAGACAACACACAATTGGGTGAGGGGACAAGTGGACATGCCAACCGTGGGGTGTGAAAGTTGCCATATAACAGGAAAAGAAGCCACCACAGCCCTCATGTTCTAAGGAGATGATATGAGGGTTGACAGTTCAAGACATTGGCTCTGGTTTTTCCCATAAACTCATGGTGTCCAGAGCTGGTAGCCAGCAAAGATCTGATCCATATTTTGGAATGAACGAGTGAGCAGCAGGAGAGAAGGATCCACAAGTGCTAAAATGTCCACAAGGCCAGTTACTAGCAAATACAGGAGCATCAAGATGGAGGTGGGCACTAGACAAACAATATTAAGGAAAGCCAATGTGGCTTCCATGTCGTTACTAAAACAAGGCTTGGGTGTGATTCAGTGGTGCAGCATTTGCCTAGCACTGGCAAGAACCTGAATTTAATCCCTGCAAAAGGTATGTGTGCACACATGCATGAATGATGAATAAAGATAATGAAGTCAGAAGTGGTGATGAAGGAGATGAAGGCAGGGACTTGGCGGTGTTTATCATCAACATTAATACCCTAGTTCTTCAGCAACCTGTATTTATAAGTCAGCTCATCAAGAGAGTCAGATGACTAACCCGCACTCATTTCGAAAGGTCTTGAGACATGATCACGTCCTTTGAAGGGTGTTTCCAGCACTTTGAGATACCTTCACATAAGTGCTAGCATCTGCTCAGAACTTTCTTCCCATGGTGCACCTCCATGTTAACTCCCACAAGTCTGGACATTAAAGGTAGGAATTCCTCACCATTTGTCTTGGTGATTCTTCAGCGCTACACAGGGTAGGAACACAACGATTTCCTAACCAAAAAGACTAGAAGAAATGTGCTTAAACTCTACCTATTTTTGGATTCAGTAGCCAATCAGGATATGGACTCCGAGCTCACAATAACATTGCCTAGAAAAAGAAAAAAGAGGTACATGTGTTCAGATTTTTTAACCTAAGCAAGTGGCTCTGGGAAAATCCTTTACCTTCACTTGTGCCCAGGGTTCGAGGAGACGAACTGCTCCCTTGTAGGACATGTGGCCAGCAGGTAATAACGAGGGAGACAGAGAGACAGAAGGGCCCAAATTTCCCTGGGACTTGTAAGTAGTGTGCCCCTTGTATCTCAGAATTATAACTTCAAGTCATGTAGGCTTATTTGTAATGGGGGTCCACTCTAGGAAGTTGGTTTTATTTCTCATTTTAGAGCAAATGTATACAAAGAAAGGCCTCTTTCATCGAGATAAAGGTCAGCCACGGACAGAGGGATGCATTGACAACTTAATCATTGCTTATTAGGATAACAGTTTTTAATTAAATAATTAAAATCGAGATGGTGTCGCGGGAAAGCCGTTTACATGTGTATTTTCTTTGCTGACATCAATACTGCCATTGATGAGCAGATCCAATTTCATTTCACTCCGAGAGAGCAGACAATGGTCAGTTTTCCTCCAGCTGGCTGATTTTACAAGCATTAATGAACAATTAAGCAACACTGCCACCCTTTCCATCTGTAATCCCGGAGTAGGATCACTAATCTCCAGCACTAGCAGCTAAGGATGAAGGTCTCTTAAGCTCTGCTTCTTATCCCAGCCAGTTCTTAATACTTGCATAAGTATGTTTTCTGAGGAGGGGGCCCCCTGCGGCCATGCAATGGGGAACAAAGGCCCAGAGACATTTTTGAAGGGGTTTCTGTTCAATAACACTCCTATACTTATGTTTGCCTTCCTCCTACAGCAAACACCAGTGATCAATAGAGGTCACTGAGGGGTCACGCAGGGCTCTGTGTTTCCATACTTCTAATACTTATAAGAATGTATTCAGACTGCATTAAACATGCCCCCACCCCCAACAACACAGGCAGACACCCTCAAGTGCGGAGGGAAAGGTGGCCTAAATAGAATCAAACAGTAGTTTTCTCCATGAGTCAGCTTTGATTTGCCACTGAATAACACTGAGTTTGAAACCACATTGTCATTAAAAATGTATATGCGAGAGGCAGATTTATCAAGAAAACCCCACATAGGATAGATCTTCATTCTCCTGAATTTAATGCAACTTATATTCAATTGTCTCTCTCTAATGAGGCAAAAAGCAATACACCATTTCATTAGAACTCCTCTGTAGGGTCAAAACTTAAAGAAAATGCAGGGTCAAGATTTGAAACAACAACAACAAAAAACTCCAACTGCACAGTGGTCCAAATGTAGAATCACTTGGGCTGAAACTACTTCTCAGACTTGTACAACTTCTGGTAAAGTTTATATGCTAGGGAAAATTGTCCTCAAGATGGGTTTCAAAAACTAAATTGTTAGGGGAGGTTTGGCAACAGAAGTTTTGCTGGGCTTTGAGACAGAATGAGGTAGTGGAAAAGTAGTGATCAGGGAAATGTGTGTTTGTTTGTTTGGGTCCGGTTGTGGGGTCTGAACTCTGGGCCTGGGCGCTGTCCCTCAGCTCTTCAGCTCAAGGCTAGCGCTCTACCACTTGAGCCACAGCACCACTTCCAGCTTTTTTCTTTTTGCTTATGTGGTGCTGAGGAATCAAACCCAGGCCTCATGCATGCAAGGCAAGAGCTCTACCACTGAGCCACCTTCCCAGCCCTGTGTGTTTGTTTTGTATGTGATACTAGGACACAGCAAGCAACAGGTCAGATAAACCAATGCCAGGATGTCACATCGGCTAATATTTAGAGTCTGTGCCTTTCAGATAGTTATAATATACCATAATCTATGTTGATCTGGAAGCAGCAAAACACCAAGTGATGTTGAAGGTGATGTGGCTCCTAATTCCCTAAACACTGTCACATGACTGGATGGAATAACCCTAGGGTATCTAGGACCAGAGGAAGAAGTAGAGTGAGAAGGGCAGTCAGTAGGGAAGCTCTGTAGGACTCACTCACTCATTTCTTGAGGCTTGCATTTTCTTGGATGGTCCTCAATCTAGAAACTGGAAGAATCAATCATGCTCTTTAAAAAGTAGTAAATAGAAAGCTACACAATTTAACAACATTTATCCCAAAGGAAATGCATTATTTTTCACATATCCTCTCACTTTTTCTGTTCAGAATGTTGTAACCCAACCTTCTTTCTTCCTCCTCCTCCTCCTCCTCCTCCTCCTCCTCCTCCTCCTCCTCCTCCTCCTCCTCCTCCTCCTCCTCCTCCTCCTCCTCCTTTTGCATCAGAGCTGCCCACCGTGGAAATAGGGCTTTAGTGGGCAGAACCTTGGACTAAAACTTTGAAAGCTGAATCCTATTCACACACAGTGACTAACCCCTTGTGTGATCTTATATGAGTCACTTAACCTCTCTGCCCTTCTGCTTGCTCATTCATCCCACAGAGACAAAGCTACCTTCCCCTCCCTACCTCTGCAGCTCTGAGGGTAAATGCACGGTATCCACAAAGCATTTGAAATGTCATTGTTTAGTGTGAGGCTCAGGCAGTGTAAAACACTGAGCAAAGACCTGAGATGTGATAATACAATGAAGATAAAGATCAATGATTGATGATCAGGTGGCGAAGCATAGAGATCAAGACCTCTGGCCACCTAAAACTTGGCAAGACATGAACATTGAAAGTGAGCCTCATTGACAGAATATTTATTGTTTGTTCTGTTTTGCTTTTGCTTTTGTTCTTTAGAAATCGCTGAGCTGAGCTATTTAATTAAGTGAGCCCATGGACCAGAGTAGTACAGTTTAAAAGGTGGTCAATGGAGATTACATACACCATGAATCTGTTTTGTTCAACTCCAATTTAGAAGATGCTATTCTAACTTATCTATTTCTGTTCATTAACATTGTCTTTACTACCTCCAAATAAACCATGCCAGTCTCTACTCCTCTTGCCAAATATTTTTCCCACATCACTCTCTCTTTCTCTGTCCATTGAAATCCTATTCAGTGTTTCACATTCCAACTAAAGGCTCGCCCACCACCCTGTCAAGGTTCTACCCCAACGCTCAAGGTCACGTCCGTGCAGATATCACAACCTCATGCACATGTGCAGAAACCTCATCTTCTATTGCCTGAAACTTGCTTAGAACTACTCATAAAAGTTGAGTCTACCATGTAGCATTTCCATATTTGCTGAGGCATGTTGTACAAAGCTCTGAACATAATAAGGGTTCAATTTATTCAAAAAAGTCTTTATTAGTAACTTGATAGATGCATTTATAAATCTTATTTTTGAGGATGCATATGTCTCTGAATTCTGGTGGCTCTCATCTTAATACACACACTCATGTGTGTGCACATACACACATCCATGAGTAGTGTTCCTCCATTTGAGGGCAAAATACTTCCAAAATCTCCTGGAGAAGGTAAAGTTATTGCACATGAGCCAAGTAAGTGCTAAATTGTGTCATATCGATGACAGGAACAGAAATTCAGAGAAGAAAGAGGTGAGCATAGACTGAAATGCAAAGAAATTCTGACATTGCATCTGCTCTTCACGTCCTCTTGTCCCCATTCAACCCACCCAGTGCTCTTGCCTATGTGCTCCTCCAGTAACCTACAAAGCCTATGTACTCATTGTTTTTGTGGGAGGAAATTTATTATTATTTTCTAAAGTAAAAAATAAGATAAGCAGAATAGATCCCGAAGGCTACTGAACTTAAGAAGTTCTTGGGAGAAGATTGGGTGAATACCTGGTCTTCAGCAAGCTCAGATCTACTGCAATTTAGGCAGATCTTCCTTCTTTGTAATTGACTTATTATGCCCATCAGTTCCACAACGAGTCTGGAAGGAGAAGTAAAACGTGTATACATACATAATCAAAATATAGACAGAAGGTGTTAATTGCCTTAGGAGAGGTGCATATGAACTGTCTCAAGGTCACGTGAGTGCCAGGAGAGGTCAAGAAACACTCACTCCATGAGAAAGAATAGGAGCTGGACTTTCCATGGTAGATGGGGATGGGACCAGAAAAATAATAATAAGGCGATCACACTGACAAAACCATAGAGATTTTTTTTTAAGTATATACATTTACCCAGTCCCAGAAGCGTTACTATATTTCATTCAGTAGAAGTATAGGGACTTGGAACTCACAATGCAATGTGAACCTGAAACATAGTGTGGGGAAAGGGAATTGGAGTTTATTGTCAGGATAACTGGGAGACGATGAAAGTTCCTAAGAAGAGAGGCACCATGTTGTTTGTGCCAGATAAGAGTAAGGCCTACAAAGTAAATCTCTTATCTAGAAATTTCTTTCATTTTAAATATTCAAATAAGTATCTACTGTAAGCATACCTAACAAGAGATACCTTTGATTTTCATTTTTCATGTCTACCTTCCCTCTAGAAAGGAGCTTTATTGCCTGTTTTATGATAGTCTTGGAATTTTCTCACTCTGTCTTGGCTGTGTCATGTCATCAACCTAAAAATAGATGCTAATTAACAAGGTTATTTCTAACTTCCATTGTTAAAAAGAGAAGGAAACAGTGACAAGACACATCGAGAGTATCAAATTAGCCAAGGACAGAACCAAATCATAGTTCAAAACTCCTCCCCCTCCCCGCCCCTCGCCGATATTCAATTCACTTAATAGTCTCTATTTTTCTAAATCAGATAGTCATTATCCCAATTTCCTATCCCCAATGTGATAATGTAGTGTGATGAGACATGCCCTAACAGAACACAAATTGGCTTTCAGAGCCTCAATGCTACGGGGTGTGTGTGAATGGTGAAGCAAATATCTCACTCTATTATCTGTTGTCTCTGAACCAACAGATTACATGGTTCACTGCTTAACTGAATAACTTTTAGGCGGTTCGTTCCTGTCTATTTACACATATTCCACAGAAAATTATTAATGACTAAGGAACAGCTGTAACAATTATATGATGCAATGGGTAGATGGGAGCAATAGTCTCTTTATGTATATTCCTGTAAAGTTTTACATGGCAAGGGAAATGGAGGAAACATGCACGTACAAAGTATAAATTCCACAAGGAAAAGCAGGCAGGCAAAGAAAGCATATCATATAATTACATATAATCCTGGAGGCTCCTTTTATCTGGAACATGTTATTTTTAAAGCAATGGGCTTAAGATTTGTGAGGTTTTATACCCCAAATTATTTTATTGGAAAATTGGATTTAAAAAATGTGTCAGTTCTTGGGTTTGGATTCCGAGTGTCCTGTCCCTGAGCTTTTTTTTTTTTTTCTCAAGGCTGGAACTCAATCACTTGAGCATGGCTCCACTTCCAGCTTTTTGCTGGTTAATTGTCAATAAAAGTCTCACAGACTTTCCTTTCCTGGCTGGCTTTGAATAGTAATCCTCAAATCTCAGCCTCCTGAGTAGGCATATAGGCATGAGTCACTGGCCCTCAGCTAATCTGATTTTTTTTTGGGGGGGGGGTCCAGTCATAGGGCCTGAACTCTGGGCCTGGGCGCTGTCCCTCAGCTCTTCAGCTCAAGGCTAGCGCTCTACCACTTGAGCCATAGTGCCACTTCTTGCTTTTTTCTTTATGCTTATGTGGTGCTGAGGAATAGAACCCAGGGCCTCAGGCATGCAAGGTAAGCGCCTTCCCAGCCCTGATTTTTTTAAATAAGAAACCATGTTCACATTCGTTCAATAATCAGAAATAATGGAAGTTTTCTGATTTGTATTTTTAGTCTCAATTGTAATCTTCCCTCCAAGTCACGTATACCTCACATTAAAAAGTATTACTAACAAGTACAAGATGTTCATATCTACTAAAATAAGACTGGTTAACTATTTTGTTCTTAAAATTAAGCCAGTGCTGTTACACAAGATTTCCTTCAGGTGAATGTTGCTTTATAGCTGTATAAGATTATAGACTGAATTTATGTGGGGAGATGAATAAGTAGATGGATGGTACTGGCAAGGGGGTGTCCTGACATTTACTAAAGGCTTCACACACCTGTAAATTGGAAAAAAATATTACATACTCTGATCACAAAGATGCAGAAATATCCTCTTTATCTTCCAGTTTGTAGGATGTCTCAGAGTTGCCTGGTTTTGCTCCTCATTGGCAGGCATTTGCCAACATTCTTTGCCAGCCTGTGCTCACCTAGAGGCCATACTACACCTAGGAGCTCTCCCAAACTCCTTTCTGGCTCTACTTTCTTATCATCTGACCTTGTACAATTCCTTGTTTTTAGTTACAGTTTATCAAATAAATGTGATCTGTGCTTGGAGCTCCAGGTTACGTATATACACTTTCCCACTTGACAGCCCACCCAAGTATCTCTTCTTACCGAAATGTCTGAAAACCCTCTCCTCAGAACCCTACTTCCCACTCAAGCCTTCCTTCAGTTCCCTCTCTCAGAGACACACCATCATCCTTTCAGTAAGATAGACGGGATGTGCTAGTTTATGAAGAAAATTAGATTCCAAACTGGCTCTTCTGTTTTCCCATTTGTTTTTTCCTACTCTTCCGTTTGCCTGTCCTGTGGTATTGTAGGTGCAACACAGTACATCGTTTATATGGTTCTTCCTGTCTGCCAGCCCTCAACCCTTTGTTCTTGACCTCCCAATCTCTGCCAATTCAATTCAAAACCTACTTCCTCTAATTTTTCTACCTTATACTATTTACACTGAGTTACATACATTTTCTTAACCCTTTGCCTATTAAGCTCCTTAAAACATACTGGCAACCTGTGTTTTGTTCATCTGTGTAGTTCCATTGTATTTTGTACAGTGCTTGGCCAAATGGCCTTCCTAAAATTGACTGAACTAAAGTTACCACTGGAAACTAAGTCCTGGGTAATATGTCCAGGAAAGGAAAGATAGCCAACAAAATGGTGAAAAGCCAGGACCCAAGACAAGCTACCTGGCCACTTGAAACTCCCAAGGATAAAGATTTCTGTATTAAACCTTGGCATGACAGACAGCTTCTAGCTCAAATGCTATCAGCCTCTCCTATGGACTCACTTCCAGATTCTATAGTCTGTATATTATTTAAACCATTTTTTCTCTCTCTAGATTGGATCTTACTATGTAGGTGAGGCTGGCTTTAAACTCATGATTCTTGTGACTCATCTCCCAGGTGCTAAGATTATAAGCTTACCATGCCCCTCTTTCAGATCATTTCTAAAGCTCAAATGCTATCTTTGGTGCCTAGAAACAAGTCATCAGAACCACAAAGGAGGACATATCCAAGGATCCCATGAAACACTACTAAAATTGTGATTGACAGAATCACCTTCCCCTACTACCAAACAAATGCACAGACAGCTGGAGTCAGGATTATCATTGCCGTGCTGACACCTAAAAAGTTTCCAACCCAGAGCTTATGGGTGTCTCCTAGTGAGGACCTTTGGTCACATGACCTAGACTTTTATAAGCTTACTCATCAGCTGTTCACAACTGAGGAATCTGGTCTATTGTTTAAATGGCATAAATTCATTCTGGAAAGTAGGACAGAGGGGAATTTTAACAACCCCTGAGCATTGTTTTCCCCATCAAAGCCTAAATGTACTAAATATACTAAATATTTCCTTCCCTTTTTGGGGGTTACTAGCCAACTTTCTCCTCATTTCACCCATAATTTAGACAATTCAGAACATATAAGTCAAAATCACCATTGTTTGTTGTTCAATTACCTTAAGTCAGTCTTTGTTCAAAGGGAGATAACTTGCTAACAGACAGAAATAAAGAATTCTGATTTTGACACTCTCAAATGCATGCTCATTCCAATTTCATGTCCACTTTATTTAGTCCCCAGTAATGTACTTGTTTGTAGCTAGTTTTTCCTTTGGGCTGAATAGCCATGATTCTTTCCTCCCTATAAATAAGTCACACAAAAAAGATGGAAGATGAAAATGATTTCCAAGCTTTGTTTCAATGCCTTTAAATACTGCTGTCTACTGCTTGCGTCGATACTTACAGCCAAGTTCTAAAAGCAAAGTTCCAGAACTAATTACCTTTCCCTTCCACTGCTCAGCGGCCAACCCATAGCCACTGAGGGTAATCTGCAGAAGCATGGCTTTGTTGCCACAGCAACCAACCCACCAAAAGTATTTTTCAATATCTTCTTTTGGAGAGGCTGAAACAGCAACAAGCTCTACCTGAGGGCCTCCATCGTGACAATCGCTACACTAATTCTTACAATTCTAATCTGGTTATCAGGAAATTAGGAACCTGATCTAAGAAGGATTGGAGACAGCACGCACTCTTTGTATGGCACATGCCACCTTCAGGTCAGTAAGTGAGTGGTCACAAGCCAAGGAGAAGAGGATTCTTCTAGCTCAGCCCTCCAGTCGTCCTAAGATTTCGAGTGCCATCTATTTCAGTTGTACTGCTGGGATGGTAGGGATGGAGCTTTCTGTGGAATGGTTAGAAACGGGAGTACTTTTGTACAAATGTCTTCATTGATGATGTCAAACCCAATGAGAGTTTACCTTTGTAGGGTCTATATGCAAAAGCCTGATCTACTTTGCAGGAGAAGGATGCATGCTAAATTCAGATGCTAATGAACACATCATACATAAAACACAGAACTCTGCTGTGATTTGACATCCACCTACTTTCTACAAAGAGTACAAGTCAACTGTGCACAAGGCCCAGAAGATAGTTTATCTACCTGCAGGTGGCTGGGGTTGCAAGGGTAGAAGAGGAACGTGGGCATTTTGGTTATATGGTCTGCCACGGTATTTATCAAGTCCCTAAACCATACGTGAAACAGACTAAAATCACACGTCTGCTTTATATAGCTGGAGACTCGGGTTGGGGCTACCAAATAAAATAAGAGAAAACAATGTTAACGGAGATTTAGAGAATCTGAAGCAGAGAGGTCTGCATTAGTAGTCATCTATTGTAAAGATCCAGAAAGAAACTGTAAGAAGTTAACTTTTATAGCTACTATTTGAAGACACCCATAAATCAGACAGTTGTCTTTACACAATCCACTTTCTTTAAGGCCAGGGTACACAGGTGTCAAGTTTTGATTCCTAATCAAATGTTACATAGAGTGTCTGATATGATTAACAATAAACTTCCATTAACTTGTAGCCCAATGGGTGAGTTGAAGCTCTTAAATAATCTAATGACTCTTCTTTCATGAACATTCTCTATTGTTGGCAATAATTGACATGATGATTGTTGCATACGTGAATCCTGAATGGCAACATGCACTGGTCTTCTAGGGGTAGTGTTTGTTGTTGTTGTTGTTAGTAATGGTGGTGGTGGTGGTGGTGGTTTTTGTTGGTTGTGGGGCTTAAAGTCAGGACCTGGACATTGTCCCTGAGCTTTTTCGCTCAAGGCTAGCACTCTACCACTTTGAGCCACAGTGCCACTTCCAGTTCTCTGATGGTTAATTGGAGATAAGAGTCTCATGGACTTTCCTGCCTACCCTGGCATCAAACCATGATCCTCAGATCTCAGCCTCTCGAGTCGCTAGTGGTCATTTTTATATGGTTAGTTCTTGAATGGCTCTTGCGATGATGGTTCTGCTTCTGTGAATATAAAATTTCACCTGTGCAACTTGTCCTCCTTTTTACCTTCTGTGTAGCCATCCCACATCAGTTCTTTACCCTTAGAAGTCCTTCAGTGTGTGGCAATTGGCTTCTGTTTCACTGTATAGCATATTGTAATCTAGGACTGTCTGATGGCAGGTTTTCTACTCTTGAGATGCAAGCCAGCACCAGTTAGTAGAATGATTACACATCTTAAGTGCATCAGAAACATATAAGCCAGATTTTAAAATAGAATAATCCAGGATGGTTTATACCTCATCATTCAGGCATTAAAACTGAATTTTAAATACTGAGAGAGTTGAGTAATTAAACAATAATATAGAACAAAACTTAACAAAACAAAATAAAAATCTATGAAATTGTGTTCATCTTTGCCTTGTTTTTCTTTCACATCAAATCAGTGACTATTCTATTACCTAGATGAAAGGAAGGAAGGAAGGAAGGAAGGAAGGAAGGAAGGAAGGAAGGAAGGAAGGAAGGAAGGAAGGAAGGAAATAAGGAAGGAAGGCAGGAAGGAAGAAAGGAAGACCAGTGCATGTTATCATTCAGGAAGGGAGGGAGGAAGGGAAAGATGCCAAGAGGGAGAGGGAGGGGAAGGATAAGTAGGAATCTGTAATCTATTCAGTTTCTTTCTCACTGCTAATGTTCTGTACTGTAGAGTCACATTGTTTTTAATATTTACTTAACAGTTTATAGTTTCCTATTTTTATTATCTTTAAGTGGTTATACCAAGGATTTTTCAATTCAACATTTTCAGTGTATGAACACAAGGCATCTTGAGCAATGTTATCACCATTGATGGACACCACCAATATCCATCATTTTCCTCCAATCTGTTCCAACCTCACCCATCTCCTCCCATTTATAACTTCTTAATGGATCTATCACTAATCTTAGCATTACTACTAAAGTGTCTAAAAAGACAGAGGTAGAAATATGATTTCAAGTCTTCAGGGTGCCATCTTGCCTAATCTGCAGATGGCATGGAAGACCCTTCCAGAAACTGCCCTGGTGTTACATCTTCCTCTACTAGCCATTCCTACCCCTCCCCTCCTACTTCAGACATAAGAAACTTGCTTGCATGCTTATTTCTTATCTATTGATTTGTTCATTCATTCTGTCAACCCCTATATTCATTAGAATGGCTGTAGTTAAAATGTACAACCATGTCAGATATTAGTCAGGATGTGAGAAAACAGGAACCTCACCTACTGCTGCTGGGTTTGATACAGCCACTTAGAAAACATTTCAAAAGACTCTGCTTTTTCAAGGCACTTATAAATCTGCCATAGTCTTAATTTTATTTCCTAGGCATCTACCAAAGAGAAATCAGAACATATTCCCACACAAAGTCTTTTCCATGGATGACAGGCATTACTTACAACAAAGACTAAGAAAAGCAAAAACAAAATGTTCATCCATTGGTGAATGGATAAATAAAGTGTGCTAGAATCCCATAGCATGAAATGTTACTTGATAACAAACAAAAAAGAAGTACAACAGCACAGATGAACTCGAGACACTAATCAGTATACTGAGAGGAAAGGCTAGAGACAGGGCAGATCACATACCTGGACAAGGCAGTCAGCAGAATGAGAGTGAGTTCATGCTCACTTCCAGAGACTGGAGTTTCCAGGGATAGCATTGAAAGACAAAGGTGAAAAAAGAGCTCAAATAAGAGAAAAATGCAGTCCACTAGAGTAACCCATCATGTTGATGATAGGCTGGTGATAGGTTGCCATTCAGTGGACACTGATTCTGATAAGCAGAAATTCATCAAAGCCCTTTGCCTGTGTCATCTGATCCAACTACCACCCAATCATCAATGGTAGCCTGGTAGGTCTTCCCTTGGACCCTCTATAAAATGGAAGTGATACACTCACAGAGGAGGAAGTACAATGATGGAAGTACAATGCAAACCCAGGTCTCTGCCTCTGAAGCTCTTGTTTTATCAATGAACTACAGCAGGATCACTGCTGTAGTCATGACCATAGCTCTCACAGAGAACATAAGATAGGAATATAACTATTTGGGCAAATTCTGAGGACTTCTAACAATTAGTCCAAATTGCCCCTAGCATCCTGCTTCCTCTTCTACTCCACGCCCACTAAGAACCTTCACGTTATGATTTCATTCTCTTGGATCTAATTAAATAATAAAGTGTGCAAGAAGCCACCCCCCCCCCAACTCTAGCCCTCATGGAGGAACTCTGTCACACTGATGGGATCTTCGAGCCAGAAAGATGTCTGGACTTCGGTACAGGCAACCACTTATTATACAATATGATGTGGGAAGCAAATGAGGTTTGTGTTGAGATCTAATAGTATTTCAGAGGAGGACACAGACATGATACAAATCTAGCATTAAAAATCCTAGCATGATCTATGTAAGAAGGGCAAGCAACAAATCCAATAGGCTCCAATTGCCAGGAGATGGTATTTTAATATTCTCCTGTGTGTTCTGATTGAAAATTCAGCGGCATAACCCTCCATGAACTGTTTATCTTATGTACTTATTTAACTAACATTCAAACTGACAAGACTCCCATTTCTGGGCTTCTTTTTATACTTTCATGTAGGAGCGATCAGATGAAGCTCAGCTACCACAAACTTTGCATGTTTTTGATTTTGCACATAAACTGAAGGTTAGAATTCTAGTCTGTGTCCTCAGTCATTCATTTTTTTAAGATCTTTGAACATGACTTCAAACCCTGCCAAAACACAACCCAAATACAGACTTACTTCTGTGTCTGTACAAATACGTAAAAGAAATGGGTATGTCAACTTTGAATGGATACCAGCCTAATTGAAGCTTTAACTACTGTCAGGGAGCAAAGGCAGCCAGAGATAACTGAGTTGGCTTTGTTCAAGGGTAAGAAGAAATCCAGAAAGACGAGGAGTGAAGAAACATGTATCACAATGAGATGAACTATCTCTGCTACCTACTGCAATTCACACCAACGCCTCTCCATTCTAATTGTCTACTATACTTTTAACAGTGCCTGAATAAGTTAAATATTTACCCACATTGTATTCAAAGTAATTCATTTTTTGGTTCATGTACATCAGTCTTTTAAAAATTATCTTAAAATAGTTGGACAAAGGGGTTATATTTCAATATGTCTATTTCTGATTACAATGCATCTTGATCAGTGTTACTCCTCCCATCATTTCCCCCTCTCACCCAACCCCCACTCATCCCCTCAATTTTCTAGTTCCATTTTTACATATATACATTGAATATTAAGATTGCAATCTCCCACCTTTGCTCCCCATTTGTCTACCCGTCTCCCCCTTGACCCCAAGTCCCCTGACTCTCCACGCCCAGTTTCCTAGTATTCATTTTGTTAGACTGTAAGTTCATTGTTCAAATGAGTTCCACCATTGGAACTCACCCCTGTGCTCTTCAGTTGTGTCACATCCATCAGTCTTACAAACAGAAAATAATATTCTCATTCCATAATGTTTTAACACTGTCATGTGTATGCTATCGTTTTATCTCCATAATGGTTCACCGAGATGGCTATACCATGTACATCTCTCCTGATCTCACAGATGAAGAAAATGAAGCTAGATTCTGTTTCTCATCTAGAGGAGAGCCGAGAATCAATGACAACCTTTAGGCTCCAGACCTGTAGTTCTTCCCTTAGTATCAGCCCCATCTTTATTTGAGGGCAGCGTTTTTCTGTCTTATGGAGCTGCAGAGGTGTCTGGTGAGTGCTAGCTCATAAAACTCCTCCCTCTACTCCAGCATGGGTGACCTGTGAGAGCATCATCACTTTTAACTTTTCTAGAAGACTCCTTTAGAGCACTAAAGCAATAGAAGTTGGGAGACCACATAATCTCTTGGTGTTCGGGTGCTGTAGTGATATCTTCAGAGAATATGCAGTCATGACCATACATTTCAGATTGAACTTGTATCCTCCCGTATTGCCTGCTTGTACAGGCTGATGGACCACTAAATGCTGTCAATTCATCAAGGGTAAGAAACCCAAAGTCCAATAGAGACACGAGGATTTTCACATAATTAGCGTGTTTAGCTCCTGGACCTCCATTCTTCCACCGCCTTTCTTAGGCCCAGCTATTTTATCTTCACATTCCAATCTTTCCCTTCGGGATGTTTTCTCCTCCTGCTGGGTCACTCTGGAAATATTGTAATAGGTGTTATAACACTTTTTTTTCCCCTCATGATATTTCACCCAAACAAAAAGATATATAGTGGCTGAGAACAACACACAATGAATTTGGGTGGAATCGTGTTAGCTGGCTACTGGTCTGACTCATCTACCCTTACTCCATCCAAAAAGTCAAAAGTATTGAATTTAACACATACAAGATCGAAAGTGGTAGATTCTTATTTAAGGCCAATTCTGTTAAGGTTCTGAGAGCTCATGTTACAGGGCTGACCACTGTCGGGCAGGAAACAGCACATAGGACCTGAGACTTGCGGCATCCAAAGCTTATACATTTTGCACTCCAGTTCTGTGTCCTGGCTACCAATGCAGTAACTGAGAAGGTAGATGGTGTCTCCCATTCATGTCTTCTTCCTTTACCCAAATGCCACAAGAAACACCTGAATATTCGGTCCTGGATACTCAAGAAACTGTTCTCTGCACTTAATCTGAGAAATGTGTGTATGCTTTAGTAGGAGTTTTCTAAAAACTGTACTCAGTTGAAGGGCATAGATTTTTAAGGTGAGAATTTCCAACAAGAGGGCAGATGAGTTTCCAACCCATTATGTTTTCAAGGAAGCAGCCTCTCCCACCATCAATGGCCATAAAAGGCTCCATGTACTGGGTTATACTGGTTCACCTTGCTAGTTCATCAAAGCAAGTCCCTCTAGATCAGATGGGAGTCATGTCAGCTTGCCCTTGGGACATTCATCTGTGAAAGTCAAAATGGGCAGATTTAATATATATCACTGAGCATCAACCAATCGTCTTCTTGATGTTGGTCAGAGCTCAATGCTAGGTGCACAAAAATCGAGGAAGGATACCCTGTCCTCCAAGATCAATGTTCTGAAATAATCACTCACCCGATTAACCTAATAAAGCCTTAAGTCTATTTCGAATTAGCATATTGTTTGGAGCTTTCACTGAAAACTTTAAAAGCCTAATGCTATCACTCCATGAGTTCGCTTTAGAATCCCTTGTGACTTTAACGACCTCACCTATACACTGAGTGATAAACCTCACCTCAAGGGAGCATAGGTGGCAAAGCTTCATTTCAAAAGATGCCGTGGCATGGACACAGCTGGGGACGATTTGCAGGGTTTCTGACAAATCTGCCCCTGAGCAGCCCCCAAAAGCCAGAAATCCACCTCACCCAAACCAGATCAGTGGAAATCACTTGCCAACTCAAGTAGAGTGATGATTCCGTACTGCTGGTGCTCACTTCTTTCTAGTAGCTTCCTGCCGTACAATCTCCAGTGCCATAGGCCAAGAGTTGTGCTATGCAGACACTCTGTGGTCTTTGTGAGTTTTATCAGTAATGACTCTGTGAAGATTCTTCATAAATGTCAGAGTCTCAATGTTTCCCAATGATTTCTTTTTCTTCTTTTTGGTATTAATTTATTTTCTCTTCACCTTCATCCAGTGTTTTTCTTCTCACAACAGAACATCATCCTATCATAGAGTTCGGACATCTAGGATGCTTTCCTCAGCCTCAGTTCTCAAAACAGGTCAGTTATGATAGACACATGTCAAAGCAGCAGCTATGGAAGATACTTGTCATCTTCCTGTCATCTTCCCTCCCACAGACATGTGCAAAGACACTCACGCACACACACACATGTTCATCATTTCAGATCTCGATTTTCATTTTTATTTAACATTGGTAAATATTATTAGCAACTTAATAATTGGTGGAAAATATGGTGCGTTAGAATTTAATGTCCTAGACACAAAAGAACAGAAATACAAGTTTTTTTTTCTTTTTTGGTTTTTGGGTTTGTTTATTTGTTTGTTTTGCTAGTCCATGGGGCCTGAACTCAAGGCCTGGGGGTTGTCCCTGAGTCTCTCTGTGCTCAAGGCTCACTAACAATCTACCATTTGAGTCACAGTGCCACTTCCAGCTTTTTCTGAGTAGTTTATTGGAGATGAGTCTCACAGAGCCAAGGCTCCAGTGGCTCACACTTGTAATCCTAACTACTCAGGAGGATGAGATCTGAGGATCATAGTTTAATGCCAGCCTGGGAAGGAAAGTCCATAAGACTCTTCTCTCCAATAAACTACTCAGAAAAAGCTGGAAGTGGGCTGTGGCTCAAGTGGCCCAGCATTATCCTTGAGCACAGAGCAGCTCAGAGCAGCTGGGGGGCAAAGCCCAAGCCCTCAGTTCAAGCTCCAGGATCAGAAAAAAAAGGGTGCCATGTAGAAGATTGGCAAGCCACCCATACTTTATATCATCTAGCAACTTCCTATTTCCATTTATATATTTAAAAATTCATTGAAAAAAATATGTATCATGGTATTGTCAATTGTCCATACTTCCAAAACCCTACTATATTCTAAACAAAAAAGTACTAGACAAAAATAACGAACTTTTCATGCTACAGAAATATCTGCTATGAGTTTAATATGCTCACAAATATTCCAGAATTTAAAAAAAAAACAATTAGAACCTTCTCTCAGGCAGCTCCCCAGGAGCAACAATAATGATAATAGCTATTATCAATGCTCAGTGAGTGTTTGTTGAATAAATACTTTAGTAGAAAATATTCTAAAACTAGTGTGATCTCACTTTACCAAGACATAGGGATTTAAAGTTTATATCCCTTTAACTCGCAGTGCCTAGGTAAAGTGTCATTGTGAGGCCTTTCTTCTCAAACTCTGGAAATCCCATGGAGATGACAGTTGCAAGATGATGGAACAATGCCCCAAAGTCAGATCACTAAGCTGTTGATCCAGGACTCTCCAGGTATGTTGGACTCACACGTGAGTGTTCCTTCTACCATGCCATGGAAAGCATTGAATCTGGCAGCATAACTTGGTTTGGCCTTTGGCTCCAGTCCACAGCTTGGCCTCATACTATAATAACTCTCAGGCAACATCTGCAGTCTCTGGATTTCATCATCATCCTGCTTTGGTATCACGGTGATTCAGCTAACCCATCCAAGCCTTGCAGAGGCTGGTCACAGCAGATCCTCTCCAGGGTTTGGATTATTCACTGCTGTAGGATGAGCAACTTCTGTGAAATAAATTCAAATGTACTCAGATGATTCATATCGGGGAAGAAAATCTCATGTTTAATTTTTTTCCAAGTGTTTCCATTTCCTAACAAATGGGGCAATGTCATTCTTTCTGATGGAGGCATAGAATTCCATTGTGTATATATACCACATTTTCTTGATCCATTCATCTACTGAGGGGCATCTGGGTTGGGTCCATATCTTAGCTATGGTAAATAATGCTGCAATAATCATAGTCATACTGGTAGCTTTAGTGTGGTCTTGTTTGTGAAGATTTAGGTAAAGGCCCAAAAGTGGGATTGCTGGGTCATAGGGGAGCTCTATGTGAAGTCTTTTGAGGAAACTCCATACTGCTTTCCACAGTGGTTGAACAAGTTTACACTCCCGCCAACAATGCAGTAAGGTTCCCTTCTGTCCACATCCCCTCCAGCATCTGTTGTTATTAGAGTTCTTGATTATAGCCATTCTAACTGGGGTGAGGTGGTATCTTAGTGTTGTTTTGATTTGCATTTCTTTTATGGCTAGGGAGGTTGAGCATTTCTTCATGTGTCTATTGACCATCCTTCTTTCCTCTTCAGAGAAGTTTCTCTTTAAGTCTTTAGCCCACTTATTTATTGGGCAGTTGTTTCTTTGAAGATTATATTAAGTGAAGTAAGCCAGGCCCAAAGAAACATAGGTCCCATGGTTTCCCTTATTTGCAATAACTAGTATATGTCTGAGTCAAGCAGAAAAGGTCAGATAAATTGATGTTAGGGAAATGAACCCTAAGATATGTATTCAAATGTTTTTTCTTTCATGCAATTGTTTCTAACACATTTAGAAGATTATTTCTTTGTTGCTTTGTATGTCCCTCCCCCACGTTATAACCCCTGCTTTCACTGTATTTGATGTCGGTATAATTTGTGGAAAGGAAGGGAAAAAACAAATCGTTTAATTAGGGATATAGGTGGACCCATTGCAACAATGAGATGTACAAGTTGTTATGTCAAAAACGAACTTTACAACTTTGGTGTGGGGAGAGGAGGATTGGGGGAGGGGTGCGGGGGGGGGAGGATGGGAAGGGATAGGAAGGGGAAACAAAGGAGGAGGCTACAATTCTTGATAAGAAATGTACTCATTATCTTGCCCATGTCATTGTAACCCCTCTGTACAGTATTTTCACAATAAAAATAAAAAAATAAATAATAAAAAGAAAATCTCATGTTTAAGGATGTCGGCACACAATGGAGATACAGGACAGAATCCAGTAGGATCCCAAGCTGGTCATGTTGGAACTTGGGAAAGTTTATCTGTCCTGACATGGGTGATGAAGTTATCTATACTAATGGGTTCTCCAGGCCTTAACAAAACACCAAGGACTCCCCTACGCTCATCTTTTATTTTAAAAATAATGATAATAAACTTGGAGCTTTCCACTTAAACTCCAATCTCAGCCATTCTAACATTTCTTGGGCCATCAATAGATATAAGCTGCTTTTCAATGCCTTCCTTGTACGTGCCTTGTCTCTTGTCAGCAGAGAGAAGTTGGGATATATATATACATATATATATATATATATATATATATATATATATATATATATATATAAGATTCAAAGAGCTTGCCCTACAGCCATCCCATCCTGCACTTCTGTGTCAGAATCCTAATGACGAATTCTAAATACATGAGAGAGCGTCTCCAGCTGTAAAAGTGAAGAGCTTCCGGGGACCTGTGGCGCTCCCTGACCCTGGACCTATTTTTACATTTTGATCTTGGGGACCGTGCCTCCTGACTTCCAGTACCCTCAAGTTATCCCCAGGGTTACAGAGCACTAGCTTAACCAGTCCTAGCAAGACTTAAAACAGGGCAGCCAGGATCAAAGCGTCCAACAAACTAGTGCATTAGCCACTGGACCAGGCCCCAGAGGAACTGCATTAAGTTGCATTGTGCAAGTGGTTGAATTCTTTTCCTGAAAATCCTTAACACTCAGAGCTTTGAGGTGCCTACATCCGATTAAGCGTTTTTTTGGTTTTTGTTTTTTTTAACAGCTACCCTCATTCTGATATAAAAATAGAAGGACCGCAGTTCAAGGTCTGATTGAAGTCCTAGAGAACACAAGGCAATTTGAATTTCTACTTATGGATGTATGTAAAGCAACTTAAACTGCCAAATTCAGCGTCTCTTACGCCACATATTTCCTCGGGATGGTATTAAAAGGACTTTCTCCTATTCAAATAGGGAGCACGAGGGAAAGGACGCTTAAAACAAAACAAAAACAGAAAGGAAAAGAAAAGAAACACCCTGAAGAGTTGGGTTTCACAATCACACAGCACAGAAAGGTTTTGTCAATGAACTGGTGCTTCATTTTTCCTCCCATTGTCTGCCTACCCGAAGAGCAGGAGACTAGCAACTCGGATGATCAGATGAAGGCGGGAAAAACACAACTGTCAGGCTCTAAGGATAAAGCCTCCTCTTAACAATACCATTGCTTAAAGCCAGACATTAGAGCCAAAGGGATGAGAAAGAAAAAAAAATAAACAAAAAAAGCAAGTGGCTCATGGATAGCTTACTGAGGATAGTGCAGAAGATTATGCTAATCTTTACTTCATTGTCCCCTGCAAAATGTTTTCATATCAAGCCTTTTATCTGGGGAAGAAGAGATGGCCAACCTCTCCACTCAGTAACAGCCAGCACTTTCTGTGTGGTTTCTGCGTAATTAACACCAGCACTAGACCTTTTCATTTGGCCTACTCAAGCTTAGGGCCTTTTGAGGGTGTCCGCAGGGGAGCGGTCCTCACCCTCCGCCTGTGGCCAGGGAGCCCGCTATTCTTAGATCCTCATGCCATCTGTTAATGGCAGAGCGAGAAAAACTTGAGCTAACTTTTCTGCATGGCCACAGGATGCCAGGGATTGAAATCCACCAGCTTGAGATGAGTGAGCTGTAACTTTATCAAAACTAACTAAATAATCGAACCTAGCACTTCAGGCCAATGCATTCTTTTTCCATATCAGATTTTTGTCTCCTGAGAAGGACTTTTTAAAATTCAGGACTTGAAGAGTTTGGAAACAGAAGTTTGAATGGATCTAAGGGACACCCTTTTCTGTTCTTTCTTTTTTTAAGGATTAGACCTTAGCATCTACCCTATTTTATTTAAGAATTGTGTCACTGTTGAATCACATAGAAGCACCTGGCTATCCAATGCACAATGTACACACACACACACACACACACACACACACACACACACACACACACACACACACACACACACACACACACACACACACACAGAGGAATACCAGACTTAAGGCTGAATTTTCTTCTGTTTATTTCCCTGGATTTTGTTGGCTCAGATGAATATCATAAAAGGTCAGTCTTGTTCATGATTGAAATCAGGTGGAGGTGTCAAAAATAGATGGACATCTATAATGCTTTTGTTTGGCACAAGTATTGGTATGAGTATAGTGACCAGGAGTTTCGTAACATCATTTGAAAGAAAAGGTTAATTAGAAAGAGAACACTTTTTCCTTCCGATGGATTTCACTGGTGTAGAAGTGAAGAACTGAGCCCCTCCTCCATCCCACCTCACTTGTTTTCAGAAAGGGAAAAAAAAATGTTGGTGGCACGTAGATAATTCATTTCTGCTCAGAACCTGGTTCTTAATCTGCCTCAAACTAACTCTGTGATCCTGGGATGAAAAAGCTCAGATCCTTCATTGATTCAACAAGATCACACAAGATCATGGGCTCCTGATTTGGAGCCACAAAAACCTCTAGGAATCTACCCCAAGTTAGTTATTATTCCCAAAGTGATTGCATTTAGTTGTTAACCCAATGGGAATTGAAGTCATGAAGAAAATGTTTCCAAGTGTGGAGATCCCTTGAGATTAGAAAGACAGAGACAGAGACAGAGAGAGTAAATGAGAGAGAGAGAGAGAGAGAGAGAGAGAGAGAGAGAGAGAGAGAGAGAGAGAGAGAGAGAGAGAGAGAGAGAGAGAGAGAGAGAGAGAGACCTTGACTGATAAAAACTTAGGGACCACAAAATCAGCTGCAGTTTTGGAATTCTCTTATCTGGCCCACATGGGCTGATAGTCTTGGTGATCTGACGGTCTATAGGTAGTTACAAATGGTCCTGTTGGTTATGTCGTGCTCCCAATGGATTTTTGTGAATTCAAACAAATGAGTTAGCAGGGTATCAGTGAATTGAGAAAGGAGTAGTTTGAACCATGACTGTCTGCCTTCAGAATATGCTACCAGATCTGAGGAGCTAAAAACACAGAAGGAAGTAGGCACTTCAGTAAGAAATCTGCTTTACAACAGCAATTACTTACTTATGGGCACTGGGTAAATGTGTGTGGCCCTTACTGCAGCCATGACCCTCAGAGCTTGCTCTTTTTCCATTTCGACTGCCTCTAGGGTGAGAGATACACTGGCCATGTCAAATGTTCTGTCTTTTCCAGATGAATTTCTTCTGCTTTTCATTTGTTCTGACCTACAATGGATGAGGATTCCTTTGCAGTGCCATCACTGAGTCCTATGCAAGGCTTTGAAGGAAAAATAGGCAAGAAGAGAAGGCCAGGAAGAATACGGTGGATGTTCTTCCTTCAAGATGCTGGAGATTTGGCTAGATGACATCTTTATTTTCAGGAATTTACAACTTTGACCTGTATTGATAACATACTTTTCTTAGAAATTACATTAGAAACAAGAATATTATCATTTTGGAAAAATTTCTCAAGCATACAGAAATCCCAAAGATTTCTCTTGTGATTTTGGTAAAAAAAAAAAAAAAAATGAGCTGGTGACACAGGACAAAATTAGAAGTCTTTTCATGGACTATTTGCTCCCTTTTGTGGAAAAAAAATATATATTGTTACCATGTATATCATATATATATGACAGACGTTCTACATTATTATCACATATATACTACTTCCTATAGTATTTTAACTTTAGGACCTCTGGAAAATTCCAACGTCTGATCATCTAAATTTACTGGTGTGAACGTGTAAATCTTCGCCATAAAAAGACTCTGTGAAACTAGGCTCTGCTTTAACATCAAGAAGGAAGGGGCCTCCCTCTTCATCTAGCTACCGCCCAATTTGGCCAAACCCAACTATACCAGAACAATTCAGTCTTAGAAAAATTGTCTAGCTGTGAAAACACCATTTACTGACTTACCAAGAGTTGTACTTAGTATAAGCTGTTTAGACCACACGAAATCTGCACTGCACTGTTAGATCTTTACAAATTTCATGAAATCTTTTTCGGATATCCCAAAAATCCTGAACTGCTTGAATCTATTGTCTGCCAGCACTGGGGACTGACCCATAATCTCTTTCCCAGCCAGGATACCAAAGCTGTACCCAGCCTTGTCGCTGATTCCGGCAGCTGCTTACATTCACCCGAGGGGATGGCAGCAATCCTACTTCTAAAAGAACACCACAAGGGCTTATGTGGCCATGCCTTGAAGAGAGCCTGAAAGGAAGGTCAAAGGTGAAGAAAAGATAAAGTGCCAACAAGGAGATCAGTAACACAGGCCCTTCTTGATGAAATCCTAACGCCTGATTCTTCAGGAGGTGGGCTTCATGTAACTTCATTTCAGCAAAGCCTCATTGTGTGTGTGTGTGTGTGTGTGTGTGTGTGTGTGTGTGTATGTGTGTGTGTGTGTGTGTGTGTGTGTGTGTGTGTGTGTGTGTGTGTGTGTGTGTTGTTTTTAGGTCGGATCACTGTGCATCTAAAAGCTGTATTCAGTTGTCCTTGTTCCAAGTACATTGTCTTACACAGGCCGCATTACTCTTGTAAACAGAGGCAGCATCAAAGTGGGAGCAGAGAGCATCTACCACCAGTGGATTAAGGCCTTCTGCATGATAAAGTAGCTACCTAGGGGGGGATAAACTTAATATGTGAAAGAATGTTATTGAGAGGAATAAAGTACCAAAACTCTGTCATTCTCTTCGTAATGTCCTAATCTAAAGCCTGACACTGAGGCCTTAGGCCAGGGTTAGTGTTAATCAATGAAATGCCCATCTGTGTTCGCTGTCCTTATCGCTATTTAAAACTAGCCTAAACTCAATTATTGTCCCTTAGAAACCAAGATGGGATATTAAATTGATTGAAAGGAATCGTGTCCCACAAAGAAATCCCCGTTAAAATGCAGAGCCGTCAACATTGCTACCTAAATTTCAGCTAAACAGAGATTAAATGCTAACTCGCACAACAGATGACAGCAGGCTCAACATCTTTTGTGTTGTTGTTGTTGTTAGAAATTCTGTTTACCAGCTAAATTCTGGTAAACAGAAGAATTCAACTTTAGAGGGATTGTACAGAATAAAATAGATTGTTTATGTCTCCTGGCTCATTTATAACAATAAAAATACAAGGATAATATTAAGTTCAAACAAGGCCTGTGATCTTAGTGAAATAAGAGATCAATGTTCTTGAGTTCACAGATGTTGTTAGACTCACAAGGATGATTGAGAAGATAAGCAATTTAGCCCTTGAAGAACCGAAAGTTATAATCCCAAATGGCCCTGCTCATCATTCAGTGAAAGGCTGTCTTTTGAAAGAAGCAAAGTAGAGAAGAGACAAGAAAGAGGACTAGTCATAGTGCTCAGGAATGTTCATAAGTGCTTTATTAGTACATGAGTATAAAATAAAAACCTTTCCTATTTTTATTCATCTCTACAGAGTTTCGGGCCTGCATTTAACAACAGATTGCTTTCAGAGCAGAGTAAATTCTCTGAGATTATGTTTCACAACTTAGTAACATAATGTGCTTCAAATACCCCTGAGTCATTTTGAAATAGATGAACGGAAAAGCAAGTCTTTGAATGTGGAAGACATTTAATGTAAAACTGCATTGTTGATTAAGCTTGTATTATTTCTTAAGACTACATGCATAAAAGTAAGTGGATTTATATGATTCAATATCAGAAGTTATTAACAAAGTTATAATTAAAAAATGGATCTGCCAAGTACTATCCAAAACAAATTCTCATTTCTACCTGGAATACTAGCTCTACTGAATACTACTTTAAAACCAATTACTAATACAATTTAAAATAGACCAAATCCTAGCCCAAGAATAGAATCACAGGACATTGGAACAGAATAGTTTGCCCAGATATCTATACTAAGAATATGAAGGAGTCCTGGTGCAGTAAATAGCACCATTAATAGAAAAAAAAAGCTAAATAATCATTATCTTACCCCACAACATAAATTCCAGGTAAGAAAGTCCAGGTGTTTTCAAAAATTAATCTTTCATGAGTTGAAAAATTGTATAAAATACTAAAGTTATAAATGATAGTCTAAGCTTAAAGTAGTGAAAAGAAAAAAATCACAAACTAAACAAAAACTGCCTGATTTCACAACACACAAATCATTTGAAAGAATTAGAACTGACAGGTAAAGCCAGGCACCAGTGGCGCACATCTATCATCCTAGCTACTCAGGAGGCTGAGATCTGAGGATCACTGTTCACTGGCAGGAAAGTTTGTGAGACTCTTATCTACAATTAGCCACCAGAAAACCGGAAGTGGTGCTATGGCTCAAGTGGTAGAGCGCTGGCCTTGAGCTGAAGAGCTCAGGACAGTGCCCAGGCCCAGAGTTTCAGCCCAGGACCAACCATAACACACATGCACACAACAACAACAACCACAACAACAACTTACAGGTAAACAGAGAACTAGGGAAAAGATTTTTATTTTTAGGAAAAAGATTTATGGCAAGTGCTGTATTTTTAAATAGACTACCATTTTACTTGTCCATATGTAAAAATGATCACCTCCTCTAGAATGGAAGAGAGAGAGATAATCTTTTAGCTCTGTAATCATAAACCTAGTTTGGCAGACTCCAGAAGATGTCTCTATGTTTACCAGGGCTAAATTATATATTCTTCCAAAATCAAAATGATTCTAGCAATCATTGTGAATTTTAAAATGTTGACTTCTTATTTGGCCCAAGATGTCTGAACTTAATATCATTCTTACATACTAAAAGTCTCAACTACATCTAAGTTGAATTAAAGCAAACATCCTGTGCATAGCTGGGAAAATTCATGGACTGTCATAATTTATCTCTACCCCAAACTCACCTACTCTATATAATAAGAGAGGCTAGAAAATGCAAATAACAATAATACATCTCTTGATATTGTCGTTGTGACATGTTCAGATTTGCAAATGTCTAGATATACTCAACATTGCATTAGATGGCAAAACAAAACAGATACATTGCTTTCCCCTATAGCAAGCAGCCTGTAAGAAAATAAGTCCTCCGATACACATTGATTATTGACAGACACTTACAGTACATGATTATAAGAGACCATCCCACCAGAAAAATTTAGATCATTGGTTTCTAAAATGTCAGTTGATAACATGTACTAAAGCCATAGTCATTGTATATAAAAATTGTTTAACCACTTTAGTCTTGATTTAGCATTTCCCGTTTATGGGACACGAGTCCCAGCTCACCACTAAAATAATAATACTTTATATTCACTACAATTTTTCCCAAAATCTTTCTTCCCTATATTAATGAAAGTTAGAGTCATATTTATAAGACTCCTGAGTCTTTTATAGAGAGTTTGGCAATCTGAAAGGTGGGATTGAGAGCTATGAAACGAAATTGTTTGGGTTGATGCCATTTTCTAGTAAGTAATGCCAGGCCAAGATGAGAGGGGGTTCTTTGAGAAGCAAAATAACACAATGTAAAATCGTAAGTGCTTCAAAATTGTTAGAGGCCACAGAAGATGACCCAGAAAATGACTATTCCTTGAAGTAGCTACACATCAAGGGCAAAGATAATTTTTTTTACAAACTGTTCATCTCATTAACTATCTTATGCACCACTTACAGAGTTCTGGGTACTGTTGAAAGCCTTTATATACAAAATCTCCTTCAAGCCACCAAAGGAAAGTGCTTATTTGTATTATACAGAAGGGAAAAATTTAGAGAAATTATACAACTCAAGTCAAACTGGGTAGCAAGCAGAGGCTGGACATAAAGACGCTTTCATAGAGACTTGAGGAACTAAAACTTGCATCTAATAAATGGATTCTTCCTGCATGGTTAGGCAGCCATATATTTACAAGAAGTATCTACTGTTTAATTCATGGAAATGGGCAGAAGTGATTTTGAGCTTTAGCATTTGATATTTGACTTGTGTTTTACAATGTTACAAGTCAGCTTGAATTAAACAGAATCCCACTTCAACAGGGGAGGAACATAAATCACTCCTAAAATCAGAATTTTATACAGAAATCCTTGAAACTCCTCTGACTTTCTATAGTAAGTTATTGGTTTGTCAGTGCAACTTTGACTTCATATTCTCTTTGGGCAAAACCTAAACTCATCTAATTGAGTATCCACACATACAGGGTAGTTTTGAAAAGGCTTGACTTAGCATGATCCTATACACTGGCTCTCTCCAAACAGTGGCTATCCATGTTTAGATTAGACACTAAACAGTCTATATATCTCTTTTCTCTTTTATTGTTTTGCTATTATTGCTTTGTTTTGAGACAGAGCCTTTCTCAGTAACACAGGCTAGATTTTGTTGTTGTTGTTGTTGCTTATGGAGTTTGAACTCTGGGCCTGAACTGTTCCTGAGCACTTCATCTCAAGACTAGTACTCTACTCTGAGTCTCATGGGGACTTTTCTGCCCAGGCTGGTTTTGAACCAGGATCCTCAGATCTCAGCCTCCTGAGTAGCTAAGATGACAGGCATGAGCCACCAGCACCTGGCTTCCAGGCTAGATTTTAACCCATGCCTTTCAAGTGCTAGGATTACAGGCAGGTGCCACCACTCACATCTTCTGTGTCTGTGATTCCACTATTCAAAATCATTTATCTACTTTGCCCACTTATAACTCTGATTAATGCTAACTAGAATCTGACTCCTCACTAGCAATCAGTAGCTGGCCTGTAGCATAAGTCTTTGTACTTATTCAGAGATGGAAGAAGACAAAAAGAGAAAGAAAATGACACTTAGAAATTTTGCTGGAAGCTTGGCATGTAAAAGTTCAGGAACATCAGCCAAATCTCCTCACTCCCCTCCCCTGCAAAAAAAATTCTCATTCATATCCACGGACATGGCCAAGCACTCAGCCAAGAATAGTAGATAGGAAACACATTCCCATGTGCCGATATTAATACAAAATTATGTCAACCATCTCACCACAGTGTCAGAGAATAGCACAAAACAGTACGATTCTATTTCTCTAATAGGGAACTGGTCTTTAGGAAGCAGAGACATTCAGGCACAGCTGATACCCAGGGCAGAGTACTAAGTGTTAGTGCCAGGCTGAAAAAGAAGGAGAAGGAAGAAGAGGAGGAGAAGGAAGAGGAGGAGGAGGAGGAGGAGGAAGAGAAGGAGGAAGAGAAGAAAGAGGAGGAAGACGAGGAGGAGGAGGAGAAGGAGGAGGAGGAGGAGGAAGAGAAGAAAGAGGAGGAAGAGGAGGAGGAGGAGGAAAAAAAAGAACAGAAAAGATTGTTATCATTCAGAGACTGAAGTGGGAGCTGAAGTGCTCTCCCTCAATTAAGCAAAGTGTGCTGCAGCTGATTCACCTGAATGTTACCTTGGTAACCCAAGAATTACACTATAAATGAAATATGTTCAATGATCAGCACCTTTAATCAGACAAAAGCCATATGAGCATTTTGAGCAAAAGGGGAGCTCTAACTCTTGGCTCTCTAGCACTTTAATCATTCATGAAATGACAGTCCTTTTTTGACAAGAGGCAAATGTGGCCACTACTGATTAAATAAAGAGTAACAGACTTGTCTTTTAGGGTAACTGGAACACATCCATGGCTTCAACTCCAAGGCTAATCATTATACACAACTATCTAGTGAACAGAGGGACTAGCATGTTGACTTGACATATATAAAGCAAGATAGATGACTAAAATGCCTGGTGATTTTTCTGTGGGGCCTGTTTTATGAAAGACTCTTTTGGAGTAATAATTTCTTAAAGTATTGTTTTCCCTAAAATTCCTTCATACAAAGAAAAAAACGGGTGTTATGTTAACCATCCTTTAAAGAGCTTCCACTGAACAGATCAAATGTAAATCTACAGTGTGTATTGTGATTCTCCCCTATAACAAAACCAATATCTTCTGGTGAGGGAATGTCATGGTAATTAGATTCTAGGACCCCTTTCTTTCCTGTGCTTCTCAATTCTGAAGGCCTGGCTTGGCCTTCCAGGGCTCTGGGAGTGCCGGGAAACATCTGACGTGGAAACGAAGCTTTTCAAGTGCTCAGAACTGCCTCCAGGACATGCTTGTGACTGTCCTCTTGAACTTGAGTCTAAAGCATTAAGTCCTAGGGCCATATTTACAGCTTTAAAGGCACATTTTAAAATTGATGGTGGGCCTTTTAAGACCTGTGATCAAGTGTGAGGCAGAGGTCAGCCTTGCCTTCCTCTGCATGACTGGGCCTTTGCTAGGGTCAACCCTTCCAAAGACCTTATTGCCTTTGGCTGCTACAGAGAAAGCAATGACAGACCAACAGATGTATACCTCAATTCCCTTCTCTCTCTCTCTTTTTAAAATGTATTGTAAAGGTGATGAACAGGGAGGGTTACAGTTATATAAGTAAGGTACTGGGTACATTTCTTTTTAAACACTGTTACCCCCTCCCTTATTTTTTCCCACTGACCATACCCCACTCCCTTCCCCCCAAGTTATAAAGTTCATTTCCAACATAGTGTCTACTCAATATCATTGTTGCATTAGTTCATCCTTTGTCCTGCTGTTTCTGTGATTCCCTTTCCCTTCCATGGATCAGATAAGCTTTGGAGGTTCCTCAAAAGACTAAACATAGAATTCCCCTATGACCTAGCAGTCCCACTCTTGGGCATTTATCCAAATGGCCATATTAAAGCTACTAGCACAACCATGTTCGTTTGCAGCATTATTTACAATAGCTAAGATATGGAATCAACCCAGATGCTCCTCAGTAGATGAATGGATCAAGAAGATGTGTTATATAACACAATGGAATTCTATGCTTCCATCAGAAAGAATTGACATGGCCCCATTTGTAAGGAAGTGGAAAGACCTGGAAAAAACCATATTAAGTGAAGCAAGCCAGGCCCAAAGAAATATAGGTTTCATGGTTTTCCTCATTTGTAATAACTTGAATATGTCTATGATATTCTTAGCATGAGATCACAATAGCCTAATCGCTAAGTGTATAGGACCATATATAATGAAGCATATCAAAATGAACTACAAAAATTGGAAACAAGAGGTTCTTATAATGCTCTGTATGCAGTTATTTCTATTTTTCCTTTCTGTTTTAGTTTCTTGTATCCCTTACCTCTTTAGCACTTTTATTCTTTTAACCCTTAATCATATATTACTCAAGCCAGTGTTCCTTCAGATATTGTAGAGAATGCTCCGTGAGACATGAATAGTATATTCTCATTGAAAGGGTTCAGAGCCAAATGAAAGACTTCACTGGGTTAAACAAACACATGTTCCTTTGAGTTTTGCGTCTTTCTGTCAATACTCATTGGCCTTCTGCCAAACACAAGATAGATATAGGATAGGAGTATGATGGGGAATAAGAAGCCAAGGTCCCCTCACAAGGATGAACATTGCAAGTTAAAATGATAATTCTTTTTTTCTAGGATAATCTCCATATTGTGCTTTTGTAAAAATTATCTCTAAGTAAATACATAAGAGTTTCCATTCAATATGTCATTTTTTAAGTACAGTGCATCTTGACCAATGTCAACTTTCCATCATTTTTCCCATTGCCTAACCCCACCCATCCCCTCAATGTCCCTAGATCTAACAAATGTTATCCTGCATTTTATTTGGAACTTTGTTTTCCAAGGCCATTTGAAAGCCTTTGCACAAGGATTACTGTTTTTATCATGGAATCCTGTTGCTGAATCCTTGAAATCTGGGTTCCTCCTTTCCTACTTGGGCCCAAGTACTACTTTACACTCTTAAATCCAAACTGGATCAATCTCAATCATCTCTCAATTAATCCCTTTGATCTTCCTCCCCCTTCTCTCTCTCTCTCTCTCTCTCTCTCTCTCTCTCTCTCTCTCTCTCTCTCTCTCTCTCTCTCTCTCTCTCTAACACACACACACACACACACACACACACACACACACACACACACACACACACACTATTCACACTTCTTATGTACAAGTCAAAATATCTTGCATACATCTCCCAGACTATTCTTAGTTCTTATTCAAAGAGGATCTATTCCCAAACTATTTTTGTTCTCTTTTTTATGTTTTAGTGTATATTAATTGTGATCTTTCTGTAAATGTATATAATGTTCTTTGTCAAATCCACTGCTACTCTTGCATCTCCCTTCTTCCTCTTTTCCATGCGCTGAGTGAGTTTCATTGTTCTATTTTCATATGGAGAGCTTGGCTGATAGTCTGTCTCCCAAGTCATAGCCACCACAGCCCTCTAGCCCATTCTCCCAGCTTTTGCCCACCAAGTTCTAAAAACCTGGGTCCTTTAATAACTACAGATCTGCAGTCTACAAATGAAGAGATTTGCCCCTTACATGCAAATGAAATGTGATCTGTTTTCCTGAGCTAAAATCCCACAAGTCTCTTCTTCAAAGTTGTCTTCTGTCCCTGTGCTTCTACAGCACTTTATTTGTATTTCCAGCTCAGCCCTTATCACAGCCCATCCTGGATTCAAAGCTTTTTATGTTCTGTCAGTCTCACCTCCTACCTTGTGAGACACTGAAAAAAAGAGACTATCTTTTTTTTTATCACCACAGTATCTTCTACCAGTGCATAGTAGGCATTCATTACACATTTGTTGAGTAAGTGTTGGATATCAAATTAAAATAGGAAGACACTCGTTCAAAAGAAGATACACAATAGGGTTATAAGCAGTGATCATTAGCAGGAAAATGGCTTCCAGCTGCCTGACCAGAGATGCCCATCCGGACACTACACATAAATTCAACTGCTGTGGAGGGAGCAGGGTGAAATTTAGGAATACTTTGGAAAAATAACACCCAATTCCTTAAAGAGTTAATGTACCCATTCAGCTGGAATAGATATCTTTACAGTACATGTATGCCTCAGCAAACATTGGGGAAAGGAACAAGAGTAATGAATCAACATCGCATCAAAACACAATTGGTTTCAAACATTTACACTTGCAGTGATGTATTGCATATAGGGTCATTGTATCTATTTCTGTCACCTATGAGCTTAGAGATTACATGTGCTCCTTCCTTATGAAAGATTCAACGTGTACATACACACACACACACAGATGCAGAAACAGCAGAAATCCCTTCCATATTCCTTCTTCTTTTCTTTCTATTCAGATCGATTTCCTCTGGAGTAGAAGCTAGGCATCTGATGGCTCAGTGAGGGAGTCTGTTTTCTAGAATCCCAAGTATGGTAGGTGTGAACTTGAAGGTGCTTCTGGCCAATAGCATTTCGGTAAAAGTGACTTGTGCAGTTTCCAGATAATGTTCTTAAAGCATTCTGCTAGTGATGACATTGATCAGGACACATTGTACTAAGGCTGAGTTGAAACCCTTTGAACAACTACTTAAAGTTGATTGGTGGTGATGATGATGATGGCGTATGACACCTATGGTGGTAGCATGACAAGGGGAGGAGGTCAGCATGCACAGCATAGCAGCACAGCATGACAGAAAGAATCCAGATGGATTCTTGATCTGACTCCTTAAATAAGGTTTTACTATATTCCTGGAGCAGCTGTCAGCTCAAACTTCCAGAAAGAGAGGAGTGACATCACTGTTGTGTGTACTCATTCCATATTTCAGCCATTATGTGACCTAATAAATACTCCTAAATATGTTTCCTCATCCATTAGAAAGAATGATATGGTACCATTTGTAAAGAAATGGAAAGACCTGGGGGAAAAAATTATGGTTGATGAAGTGAGTCCAGCCCAGAGAAGCAAAGGATGAATGGTAGATTCAAGGAGGATCTCAAATAGTGGAATTCCTTAGAAAAGCAAAATCCAAGTTCAACCAAAAACACCAGGAAGCAGCTACGTGAAAGGGGTGGGGTAGGGTGAAAGGGGAAAGGACAGGAGGGGGATGATGTAGTGGAGAATTCAATTATATATCCTACAAAGTTAAGAAGAGCAAGGGAAGGGGAGTAGGGGAGAGATGGGTAAGAATGTTGAAAGGGGTAACATTGATCAAGCCATTCATCAATTGCCTGGTTAAATGGTGACTCCTTTGTACAACTACTTAACAATAATTTTTTAAAAAGTAAAAGTAAATTAAAAACTCTACTCTCACCTGCAGCAAGTAACATCTGTCATGTAGAAGGGCACAGCATGAACACATCCGTATATGTCTATTTAGCAGTTAGTCTGTTAGCCCCAAAGGAGAAGAGAGAGCCCAAGAGAAAGAGTAGATCTATTTGGGGGAAGGAAACAGAAAAACCAGAAGCTGAGGACCAGATGGTAGGCATTCGTTGTGGTACTATTCTCTCAAAAATAGACCTGTAGAAAAGGAACAAGCAACAAGGATGGGAACGTTAGAGGCAAAAAAAAGAGACATTCGAATTTTTTTCCAACAGACAAGTATGTGATTGTTCCCTGAACTGAGAACCCCTTGAGAGAAGACATATTTTATCTATCCGCCCCCACTCAAATTTCTGGTACATTATAATCAAACCAAATCAAACATTGCAGGTTTATCCCAACAGTATAAATAAGTGAACAACCCTTCACAGACAGTGGCTTCCATTTCAATGCATAAGTTCCTGTGACTCATTCCTGCATGCTAATTATCTACCAGGAGCTTAAAAAAACACTATTAAATCATTTTGAAGTTGCTACTTTCCTTGGTGGCAATGAAATCCTCAAGTGTCTACCTGACAGAGCGATCTCAGGAAGCAACAGGGAGCAGCCAGACAGGTAGGTAACAGATGCCAAAATGAGGAGGCAGTTTGCACTCTTCCGAATGAAGAATTGTAAAAGGGGTGATGGATCATGGCACAAAGAGAAATCTTTAACTAGGTTTTGCTCTGCATGGAGTCGAGGAAGTAGCGTCGGCTGCATTCTGCAAAGTAAAAAAGAGGTAAAAAAAAAAAAAAGTGTCTGGATGCTGAGATGTCAGCTTGTAAAAGTGTCAGTCTCTAAAATAAATCAAGCAGCAAATGGAAAACATATAAATAACCATCCTTGATGCCAGCAACTCGAAGAAGAAGAAAAATAAAAAGACATTTTAGAGGAATTTTCCTTGTTAACCACACACTGAGTTGGGCAGAACTGGAGGGCTTTCTAGATTTGTAGATGAAGTTGTCTGGCTTCTGTTTTTATAGAGTAGATGGTGGTGCCAGGGTCTGGTGGAAAGGGCACAGGGAACAGATGGTGAAAGGTCAAGCCCTGGGCTCATGCCTTTACTTGGTAACAAGCCTGGGTCTCTCAAGCACCTTTACCTACCTTCCACCTTTTGCCTCAGAAAATGGCGATCCAGAACTTAGAACTCATCTCTTGCTCTACTGCACCTCACCTGCTGGCCCAGTTTCACACACACACACACACACACACACACACACACACACACACACACACACACACACACACACACACACACAACACTTGATAATGACCCCAGAATTGTAAGCTTCAATGTGAGGTTAGGGACAAACTCTGTGTTACCCATGGAATAAAATATATGATTTCAGGAATGCTAGATGGAGTTTGTCACTCCGAGATAAATCAGCTCAATGTATTCAAAACTTTACATTCTATAATGTAAAATAAAAATATCCCTAAGAGGGACATTGCACTGATTCTAGGCAGCAGTGAGATACAGCTAGTAAAACCATGGGCTCTAGTCAAGAGACCCAGGTTCAAACCCATGGTTTTACTAGCTGTATCTCACTGCTGCCTAGCATCAGTGCAATATCCTTACCTAAGTGTGTGAACGCAGCAAGTCACGGGTTCTCCCTCTATGCAGTGGGGCAGGAATGGGGATGGGTTTGTCTTTAAGCTCAGAGATGAGACATCTGTAGCTCTATAAGCATGAGCAGAGACAGAGCCCTGACAATTAAAATGGAAATCGGAATTGTGTTTAGGTAGCTCATAGGAAAGGAAATCTTACATTGCTGTAAAAAAAAAACAAAAAACAAAAAAAACCAAAAAACTACCACTGTTACATGGAGAGAAAGCAGAGAAGCCACATTTCAAAAGGTCAAATCTTGGAGTCTTTATTAAAAGGCAGGCAACTGCATGGTGGACTCCTGTCTCAAAGATCAGCAGCCAGCAAATACACTTAACATAGTTAGGAAACTGAGCCATGAAGGCCAGAGAGGAAAGAAGGAACAAAAACAATACCAACCAACCAATTCCGCTCCAATGCAGAGCTGAAGTGGGACACCATGGTGACTGGAGAAGAGCTGGGACCAGTGAGACAGGAGACAGGACAGGAACACAGAGACCATGTGGCATGGTGTAATAGTACCTGAGCTGGTTTTGGCCTAAGTAGAGTCAGGTCAGGGGGTAGAGTGACAGGAAACTCCGGTACCATCACTGGACTGACAGGTTTAGTAACCTATTGCCCAAGTCCCACCCCTACCTCCAGAGATTCAGGTCCGCCGATCATCTGGGAGGAGGGGGCTTCACTTTCCCCCAGCATGAAGACAAGATGGCAGACCCTACCAACCACCATGCAGCCAAGATGGCACCGGTCAGACTGGATCTCCCCACTTCACTACTACTACTACTACTACTACTACTACTACTACTACTACTACTACTAATAATAATAATAATAATAATAATAAATCTTTGTTTGTATCCTTTGCAATGCTTCCCAGCATCTAGACTCAGATTCTCAGAGATTGGAGCTCTTCAGGGTCCTCCATGTCAATGGGAAGGCTTAATTTGTCTTTATGTGTATGTGAGCTTCTTGATGGACAGTCTCAACATTTCTCTCTCTACTTTCTTTTGGTGCTAGTACTGATGCTTGAACTTGGGGCCAAGGTGATCTCCCTTAGCTTTTTCCACTCAAGGTAGGCATTCTACCACTTGAGCCATGCCTCTGCTTCCAGCTTTTTGCTGGTTATTTGGAAATGAGTGTCTCAGATTTGTCTGCCAGAGCTGGCTTTAAACAGCAATCCTCAGATCTCAGCCTCCTGAGTATCTAGGATTATAGGCAGGAGCCAATGGCATCCAGCTATCTGAGATACTTTTAAAACCATAGCTATCATGTTTAAAAGTGTGAGGCAAGGGGTAGGGAACTGAATTGAACTTCCTGATTTCCCTTTTCCCCTTCTTCAGTCTCCTCGAGCATCTATCTACACGTGCTACAAAAATTCTCTTAGTGCCTATTTGACAAGAGTCTCACCGAAACCATCCACTTTAGAATACTAATTCAGGAGGATATTTTCCCCTGAGGTGATTTAAATCCTGAGTTCTCTTCTGCTCTTGAAAGAAGCATTTAGAATTAAATTAGTGATATAGCTATCTCTGAAAGAAATACTTCTATTTATGCCCTCTTCTTTATTTAAAAATCCAGATACTTCTACAAAATTATCACCTCCTGTGAGCTGATCTAATTCTGTCAAATGGCTTCTCTTGTCGAGTCTTCTCTTCAGGATCTCTTAATTACAGCCTCATTCTCTTCTTTACGCCTTCTACTAAACTACCAATCCAAACCATTATAATTAGGAAGTTTTCTAGGTTGGAATCATTGAGTTGGTTATAAGGCCACCTGCTGCATATAGTAATTACTTCACGGTGAGTAATTCAGTGAGCTCTAGCCAACCGTTTTCTTGGCCACAATCCTAATTTTCTAATAGATGAATGTCTTCTCTCCTCCACGTATAGATTTTCTGTCATGGAAATGTTCTTCCACTAGTCCAGTCTCCATCTTACTATCACTGAGTGTTTCTCCATACATAATGTGTCCAATGTATTATGCATGTTCTATTGCTCTAATAAATAAAAGGATTAGCTTGTTTACAGCTGCCAGTGTGGCATGTTAATTTGGCATTTCATCTGGCTATATCTGACTGTGGAGACTGAAATGGAGCTTGCCTTCATTTTTCTTTCTCCAGCCACTTTGAATGAACAGCTAACTTCTCAACTGTCCAACTTAAGTACTTAAAGTGAAAAACATGATGTACGTGTTTCTCTTTTTCTTGCCAGCTCCTTTAAATATAACTGCCAGAGTTATTCTTGGCTGAACAATACTTAGTTAAATACTCATTTACACTGGTGTTTCTCCTTGTCAATGGAAAGACTTACTTTGTATTCAGTTAGTTAATTAGTTAGTTGGTTGGTTGTGGGCTCTGTCCCTGAGCTTTTCACTCAAGGTTAGCACTCCATCACTTTGAACCACAGTGCTGATTCCCATTTTTGAGTGGTTAATTGGAGATAAGAGTCTCACAGGGATTTTTCACCTAGGCTGGCTTCAAACTATGGTCCTCAAATCTCAGTCTCCTGAGGAGCTAGGATTATAGGTGTGAGCCACTGGTGCCCAGCTGTATTTATGTTTATGATTTTCTTTACAACATTCCTCTGTACCTCTATTCAGTTTATTACTTTAGGTCTTTACCTAGAAAAAAAATGAAACATATAGTCCCTGAATAATAATTGGGGGGGGGGGGAAGCTTCATCAGAACCAGAGCATTCACAGTCTTAATAACTTTCTGGAAGAGAAGAGTTCCTTCTTCTGAGATTTCCAGCAAGCAGAGGCATCTTGAGCTGTCTTTAAAGTACGAAACTTGAAAATACCAGCCTGGAAAAGGAATTCCTCCAGATAGCTTCCTGTGGCAGTCTTATTCAAGCATAGACTCCATTCCTACTTATTCTAATTTCTCAAACATGTTAGTGGTCCTTTGCATTTTTCTCCCTTTCATCTATCTCTATGCCTCCAAAGGGTTTTCATAAACGTCCTCACATCACTACATTGTCTTCTTCAATGCTTCCTTAACATTTATCCCATAAGATCTTTCTAGAAGTAGTAGAGCATACGCAAAACATAACAAAGGTACAAGTTGACACTAACAACAAAAATGAATGACTTATCAATCAAGGATCTACAAGTTCCTTTCGACCAAGGATCTATATTTCTTTTGATTTTCTTGAGTGCCTAGATCTTGAACCAGGACCATAGCCAGGAGGAATAGAAAGAAAGAGATGAAATAAATTTGTTAAAATTAAACTCCCCAATAGAATTCTAATGATAATCCCACATATGATGCAAAGAATTATTACCACCTTGCCTTCATGTCTCATGTTCTCATAGTATTTTCTGAAAGGCAGGGCCACCAACGAAGACTGGCATTTTTATTCCTTTGAACTGATTTGCATTTGACATAAATCTTGCAAAGCCAAGTTTCCTAAAATATTTAAAGGAAAAAGTAGAAAATAAATCTTACATCTTTCCTACAAGCTAGCACTTTGAACATTGCAAACCAGGTTAAAGGAAATACAAGAGAAGGGGATGAAGTGGCCAATCGCTCACACCCAACACAAAGGACAAAGCCAGAATCCACTGGCTGCTCCTTGATGGACAAATCCAGTACCACAGGTCCCAAACACCCTATGTGAGAGGATAGATACCATTTATTCTCACTTTACAAACAGAGAGACTGAGATTTAGACAAGCATTTGCTCCAGTCAATCTGTATTGAAGTAGAAGCTAGAATTTAAAGATTCAGGGATGAGCCACCAAAATCCTAGCTACTCCACAGGCTGAGAACTGAGGGTCACAGTTCAAAGCCAGCCCAGTCTGGAAAGACTGTAAGACACTTATCTCCAACTAAGCACTTTAAGAAAGCCAGCAGTAGAGCTGTGACTCAAGTGGTAGAGCACTAGCCTTGAGCAAAAGAAATTCAGAGATAGCACCCAGGATCTAAGTTTAAGCCCCAGTACTGGCACAAAACCAAAACCAAACAGAACTGCAAGATATTATCATTGAAGCTGCATCCAAAGTATTGATTATGACTCTGGTCATAATCGTGGTCCAATTACACTGACGGATGCCCCAAACGTTCAGCTTAGACTGAAGACCAGTAGATATTGCTACACTAGAGTGTCATGATGACAGCATGGTTAGCTCAATCCTAGCCAGCAAATAAACCCACCAAACAAGATCCTTGTGCTTTGCAAGCCAGGTGGCACCATACATATGGCAGCCCTGCTCCCTAGCAGGAGACACATAGGAGGAAACAACCTGGATGATGAAAAGCAGCAGGCATTTAAATACTTCCACTCAGACAGCAGGTAGCTTGTTACCTGAAATACCCAGGATCCATCATTTGGCAAGGAGAACACAAATATTAGACACTGATTTCAGGAACACAGCAGGAGAATACCACCACGTACAAATTCATGGTGGCAAGAGTTTACTTCTTCAGATCTCATAGAACTAAAGCCCCTCATAACGATGAACTAAGAACTTTTCTCAAGGAATTTGAACAAATTCACACACACACACACACACACACACACACACACACACACACACATACACACACACCACATCTCTCTTCTACTTTGGAAAGCTGAAACACAATATAGCTGAAGGGAATCTAGCAAGCAACAGACACATTTTGATGGCTTGACATTATGCAAGAATATTAGAAAGCCCTATATCATCTTCCAAGAGACTGGGAGGCAATCTACCAATTGACCATGAAATTTTGTTATCAAGAAACTTTATGCGGGGAACTGGGAAGGTGGCTCAGTGGTAGAGTGCTTGCCTTGCATGCGTGAGGCCCTGGGTTTGATTCCTCAGCACCATATAAGCAGAAAAAGCCGGAAGTGCAACTGTGGTTCAAGTGGTAGAGTGCTCGCTTGAGCTGAAGAGCTGAGGGACAGCACCCAGGCCCAGAGTTCAAGCCAAAAAAAAAGACAACTCTATGTGATTACTTAAAGTCAGGCCATAACTGTTACTTACTCATTCTTTTCTTTTCTTTTCTTTTCTTTTCTTTCTTTCTTTCTTTCTTTCTTTCTTTCTTTCTTTCTTTCTTTCTTTCTTTCTTTCTTTCTTTCTTTCTTTCTTCTTTTCTTCCTTCCTTTCTTTCTTTCTTTCTTTTTTTTGTCAATCATGGGACTTGAACTCTGGGCCTGGGCACTGTCCCTCAGCCAGGGGAGACTCTGGAGTCACTGAGCGCAGGGCACATCATTTAGCTTCTTTATTACTTTTGTCTTTCCCAACCTTGTTTAACCTCTACCTGGCCATTGTGGCCCTGGTGACCTGGCCATTGGCAATATTCCAAGCTCTGAGTCTTGACTGACTTTCCACCTTCTTCTATGCAACCAACATGTCCATAATCCAGAACAGCTCAAGGCTCACACTCTACCACTTGAGCCACATCCCCACTTCCGGTTTTCTGGTGGTTTATTGGAGATGAGAGTCTCCTGGACTTTCCTGCCCAGTCTGGCTTTGAACCACGATCCTCAGATCTCAGCCTCCTGGGTTGCTAGGATGCTAGGCTTGCGTCAGAAGCATCCAGCTTACTCATTCTGTTGTTCCAAACTCTTGCCTTCCTGACAGCCTGCCTGCAAGCAGCAGTAACCTCTCAAATAAAGTCTTCCTTCCATATAAAAACCTGTCAGGATTATTAGAAACCGCCAAGATCCCAGATAATACTCAATTCAGACTTGACTTGAGGTTTTCAGACCAACCCCTTTTATTTGCCAATTACTTGCTTGAATTAAAAGCTCATTGAGAACTGTGAGTTGAAGTGAGCTGTGTAATCCCGTGATGACCAAAAATTACCAAAAGACATGCAAAGCAAAAAACAACAAACAAAGAAAACTGAAATATCATCAGAGGAAAAGGAAGTGCAGTCCTGGTCTGAAATGGGTGCTGAGGATTGTGATTCACAGTGTAAAAGTGTTTGTGGCTGCTTGATCTGATCACAAGGAGTAGAACCTTACTGAGAATGACAGCTATGGTAAGACACTCCTGTGTAAAGACAACAGTGGGGTAGGAACTAAGGTCCTGACCTGAAGGAAATCCAAGGAGCACAACAGGATCCTGGTTCATGGGCCCTAGAGAGCAGCTCATCTCCCTGTCATACTGGTGTGATTCCTCTGTCACAACTCCGCCTGGCCTGGCCTGGCCATTGTGCCCAGCCATCTCCTGTCCTGTCCTACCTCCGTAATGGCCACTTGTCCAGTTTCCCAGAAGAATCTGATCCCTTCCTCATACCTGACGTCAGATCTGGTCTGTGATCTTCCACTCAACTAATCCATCTCCACTCCATAGAAAAAGACAAGAAGTAATGACGAAAGAATGCATTTTGTTGTCACTGTAAACAAACATTTTTTAAATTGGTGATCTTATTTATATGTGTATATGCTGGTACTGCAGCTTGAACTCAGGGCCTGGGCACTGACCCTGAGCTTTTTCATTCAAGGCTGGTGCTCTATCACTTGAGCCGTAGCTCCACTTATGGTTTTTGATGGATAAATGGAAATAAGAGCCTCACAACTTTCCTGCACGGGCCGGCTTTGAATCACAATCCTGGGTTCTCAGCCTCCTGTGTAGCTAGGATTACAGGTGTGAGCCATTGGCTCCCAGTTAGATCTTTTTCTTGAGTTGGTGAAATGGATTATACTTTTGTTGCCAGTCTACAACTCAAAACAAATTCCTTTAGCTGCCACTTTTACTTTGCCCTCGTTGACACTGTTTCTTTTTCTGAATAGGAACCAGGTCCTGCAAAGTCTTAGGAGAGAGACTCCTTGTGGGTAAGGAGGGATTCATTTCCATACGACTGGGGTGGGCATTTTCTGGGATCTCAAAGGCCGTTCACATTCTTTAGCATCACTCACAAAGCACCGCATCTAGACATATGCATACTGAAATTCCACTTCCTCTCAGCTTTCTACAGTGAGCTCCCAAGATAAGTGATTAGCAGGGAAAATTCTATTAGCCCTGAATGTAACTTCTCATTTTGCTAATTAATCCTACTTTTTTGTCTGTGTAATTTTGATGTGGGCAATCATTTGGAAAAACTATGCACAAGGGATTTTGAAATTTCTGAGTTTAAATGAATTAGACATACATAATTAGAACATTAGGTAGTATTTTTAGGTGTATAAACTCCACTTGAGTCTCTGTGACAAGCTCATGAAGATAAAGCTTAAATCTACCTAGTGATTTAAATACTGGCGCATGCTAATGAATTGTAAATGCTAAATAGTAATAATGTAGCCATGGTGATGGTAGAATAATGTAGTAGTGATAATTGCAGTAATAATAATCTAAGTACAACTAATAATAGTATCAGTGGCAATAATATAGTTGTGTACTATGTCCTAAGTTCTTTCAAGGCCATTATCACATAGATTCTGAGAAGAAGAGAGACATAAATGGTTGGTTCTATAAAATGAGTTTGCATTTTCTTATTAACTCCTCCATAATCTGAATATTGTAGATATCTATACAATTTTTCAACATTCTTTAAAAGAAATGTTTACTAATAAAGAATATTAACTAAAGAAATCTATGTTGCTATTGATGTCAAATGTTGTATAGATGACCTACGCTGTCTCCATTTTTCAATGAGTAAACATGTTTTCTTCCCTCATAAAGGCTTTAGTCTTCTATAAACTAAACAAGTCCATCCCTACTCTACCCTATACCTGCCTCAACCTCCTAACCAACAAGGTGAAGACTGATATTTGAAATCATACAGAAAGATACCTCAAGCATTTACTGAAATATAAACCATTATCATCAGGAAAGAGCATTTTTTGAAAGAGCACATTAAGTAAGACAAAAAGATACCATGTGATTATTAATCACTCACTGTATTTAAATAAATTAGGTAAACTAAAAGAAAGTTACAAAATAAATGAAAACATAAGTTTATGACTTGGAAAAACAGTTATCCCTGATTATAATCAGGCAGCCTACTCTGTATGATAGTCATGGACACACAATATGCTTTTTTATTCACCTTCAATACATGAATTTTCCTACTCAATGTGAAAAGTTAAAGATTTTAGATAACAGCTAGGAGCCAGTGGCTCATGCCTATCATCCTAGCTATTCAGGTGGCTGAGATCTGAGGATTGCAGTTCAAAGCCAGACAGAAAGTAAAGTCTATGAGACTCTTATCTCTAATCAACCAGCAAAAAGCCAGAAATGGAGCACTGGTTCAAGTGGTAGAGAGCTAAACTTGAGCACAAAACAGTCAGGGACAATGCCCAGACCCTGAGTTCAAGCCCCAAGATGGGAAAAAAAAGATAAGAACAAATCTAAGATAGTTACGTATTTGTACAAAATAGCTGTATTATAAAGACACAAAATGAAGGAGGACAGAATGGGAGGGAGAAGATGGACAGAGGGAGAGGAGGAGGAGGAAGGGCAAAAGTAATAGCCCTGGGTATTCCTCCTGGAGCTCACAAGATTTCTGTGTCTTATCCACAGTATGCATTTGAATGTTTCAGCATTTTATTTTCTGTATCCTCTGGGTATTTTCACTCGGAAGAATTAAACCTCATTCTTCCCAAATTCACACTCTCACAGGGCAGCTGTTCCCTCCAACCCAAGGTCAAGGCTACCAAGATTCTCCATGAGCCACCTGCAGCTGTTTGGGGCTTTTTGTTTGCTTTTTCAGTGATTCAGAGCCCTGAGCTCTCCCAATACCCTATCTTCCGTCTAAAGCCTTGAATCTTGGGATAGGCTTAGGTCTGCCCACCTGCCTTCTTCCTGCATCAACCTCTTCCCATGCCTCCCTCCAAATGGCATCTGAATGAGATCTCCACACACACACACACACACACACCGGAGATGGTCATTGGGTTTCCATCCTATGTCCACTCTCCCTGAACTCCATATTGTGGATACCCTTGATCATGGCACTCCAGTCTTTGGATACCACCAGCTTTCTAGTGCCCAAGCTCTCTATTTTTCTGAGAGGAGAATTCACATCCCAATTTCTTTCTGCACGCCACCCCCCACCCCGAAAAAGAACTACCACAGATGAGACTGGACCCATGACACAATCGCTTATGAGACCTCCTGGTTTCAGTTTCCTCAACAGAAATAAATAATAAACATAACATCCAATGTGAAAGTACTGCTCTACACAATATGGAAATTCTGTAAGAAACTCTTTGTCAATTGTAAAGAACTACAGGAGGAGTAGCCAGTGAAATGTTTGTCCCCATAGAACTATCTGACAGAAGGGAAATAAATAAACAAACAAACAACAATAAAAGCAACTTACCTGAAACATAGCTACAATCCATTCCCCAAACTAGAGCCCCCTGTCTTTTTGCCATTGTGGTGACACAACGTAATATCACCGCTGTGGTGTTGGCTGTAAGATTGACTGCTTCTTGTTTAGTTATTTATCTCCTTCCCAACAGGAAAAAAAAAATTTTTTTTGAGTGTGCTCTGCCTGTTTTATGCTCACCACTGTAGTTTGACAAGAGGCCAGATTCAGAAGAAAAGGACAAATGTCACAAAGCAGCAGAGAATGCTGTAAATAACATGGAAATGATTCCTGGATGGAACTCAGGCCCTAATTCAATGGCTGTGGCACAGAGCGAGGTCCTGGCTCACCGGAGACCCACATGGCCTTGGGGTATGAGTTAGCACAGACACCTGCTGTCCGTATATATCACATCTGTCAATGAGATTTTTCCAGATTCTTCCATGGTCTTAGAAAATACTCCACTAAGTGGGTAGGGGATTTTTTTTAATGTTTTTAATATCCCATGGTAGTTCAAGCCTCTCTTCAGAAAGCCTCTACAGCATCCCACCCCTAATTTTAAGAAGAGAAGACACTTGAGTCCATTCTTTCAGAGAGAAAAACCCGCATTTGAGAGCAGTCCTCTCCCTCGCTGCAGTTATTTCTGAGGTTAAACCAAATAAAACCTTCAAACGTGTGAGTAACTGCCCTGAAATTTCTTTCCCTGTCAGGAGCACTAATACTAAATTAGATTTAGGATTGCAGATGTAAGAAATCACTGTTGGAACTTCTCCCTCCTTTTTTGTCTTGTCCCCTCACCCTCCAAAAATATTCCTCATTGGAGACCCTTGGATTAGTAGCATTGTGCCATTTCTATTCCTGGGTCCTCAAATTAGTGAAATTGTCAAAATGTATAGTCTTTAAAGGCATTGCGCACAGCTAGTTGTCACAGAGGCGTGTGATATCCTTAGCATACGATCCTGACTCGACTCAGTATCTTTCAAGTGAAATCCTTCCTGATCTGTGGTGTATAGGATGTCAGCTCATGCCACAATTTCCACATGAAAAGATTGTTCTCTATCTGTGAGTTTGTTTTGTTTTTAGCATTTCCAGGGACTAAAGAATTCACACACCAACAACCACCACAAACATCTACAATGAAAGTTCACACATTCAACAAGCCCTGGTAGACGTGAAGCACAGACAAGTGAAGGCCTTAAATGGCGGAGCCGAGACTACAGCTTGGACTCTGATCCCAAAGCCCGGCCTCTGCTCCCTCATACTCGGACTTCCTCAGAGATCACCAGGCTCCAAAGGAGGACCAGACCAAGATGTGCATTCACTCAACAGTCTTCCACTTGCTCAGCAAATGAAAACATTCTGCTGCACCTTTCCAAGTCACAGAGATTTTTCTGGGATGCAAGGGAAAGTAAGCTGTTAGCCAAAAAGAAGGCCAACAAGCTGGGTAAGAGCTCTTCAACATATAGAGAAAGGAAAACAAAACAAAACAGGCCAAGCATGATGACTCCTGCCTATAATCCCAGTTTACCTGGGAGATGGAGATTGGCAGAGTCAGTGTTCAAGGTCAGTCTGAGCAAAAATTAGCTAGACTTTCATGTTACCAAACACGTAGAACGATCCACAAAGGGACCACTGAGGTGCACTTGAGCAGGCTTCCAAAAGGAGGTGACAGTAAGGTCCTCCCCAAAGGAGGGGAAGAGCTTTGTGTTAACCAAAGCCCATGGTGTTTGAAGAGTGTGGAGACAGAGGGCACTGTAGATCTTAGGGTGTAAACTAAAATGTAGGCAACTTAAAAGGTTGAAAATACAAATCGGGCCAAAGGTCCTACACATCTTTAAATGCCTGGCTAAGGTATTCTCCTTTGGTCTTGCATGGTAGTACACGCATGAATCCCAGCTACTCAAGAAGCTGAGGCAGGGGAATCACAATTTGGAGCTCAGCCTGGGAAACTCAGCAAGGGACTGAGGTATGTAGCTCAGTGGTAGACTAGTGCCTAAAATGCTGGAGGTCATGGGCCTGATTCCAAAACCGAGGAGGAGCAGGAGAAGGAAGGGGAGGAGGAAGAGGAGAAGGAGGAAAATCATTGCAAGTTTAGCTGAGGATCATGTGTGTGTAAAACTGAGGGTGATAAAAGACCAAGAGGCTCTATATGGATGGCCATAGCCCAAGTGAGAGACAAGGAAAGGTGCAGGGCCACTAAACCTGGGGGGAAAGGAGGTAACACAGAATGCTTTAACTGATAACCTACTGCAAGCTCTGAATAGATAGAAAAGACCAAAACGCTGGCTACCATAGCCAATCACCTCACAATTGATCCCTAGACAGGACTTGTCTGCCTGGCTCTCTCATCTTTTTCCTCGGGACCACTTATAGGACTTCACCCCGGTCATTGGAATAAATTATTCTTTTTGAGAACCTTCTTGGCATTCAGAGAAGGCTGGGTTCTGGGAAAGCAAACAGGAAGAGAAAGAAAAGTTTGAGATTACATGTGAGGCCTGAGGAACAACAGATTTTCCTTTCCTCCTACTTGTACCTCACCTTCCCAAAACATACATGGAACATCCCTGTGGCAAGAAGCTACGATTTGATCCTTGTCCTAACACGTCATAGAAGGATGCCTGCCAGCATACAGAACTCTGCACCCACAGAAACTGAGACTGAGGTGGAAAAGAAGCCTAGGATTTGCCCTGCAGGCCTGAACTCAAGCTCCACGGAGGCAAGAAGGCTAGCCATCGCATTTCTACCCCCAGGAAGAAGAAAAGAGCAGAAGGGGGGGTGGAAAACCACGAAAAGCCTACTCCTTTTTTGAGAGTCCATTTCTAGAGTGCTCTCAACAACAGGGCACACTGGATCTTGAATAAGAAAGCCGCCCATTGGGACAATAACTATCTCAAGAGCCATTTTCTCCCCAATGAAAAACATTAGTTCCTATAATAAACTAGGGGTGGGGGGCCCGCAGAATTGTTCAGAGTGGTATGAGTAGAAATGTTTTGCTGACTGCTGTTGAAATGGGTAACAGACTTTGCATATTATATCACCATTTTTTGGTTGTATTTCGCATGCAGTGTTTCTCTGCTCTTGACTTTGAGGTGTGAGGGGGAAGGCTCTAATCATATGGCCTTGTGCAGATGCTTCATTTGCATTTCTATTAATCCGGGCCCTCCTGGAGATGCTGGAGCAGAGACACAGCATGCTTTGTGTTTGAACTTGTGAGAACCCATAGCACCGCTTAATAACTTAATGCATATGTATAACCTCCTCAGACAGCCCACTAGGAGGCAGAAGCAGGAGTTCCACCAGCTTGCAAACTGTGGGGCTCTATGGAAATGTGTTCTGACAGGAAGGAGCACCTTGCTCAGAAAAGAGTCCCTGGGCCTTAATCCTATCTAGCCATCCCACCTGCCAGGCTGGGACATGTGTTTTGGAAGCTCGGATCCAAAGCATCAGTGATGGATGAGATAAATAGCTGGGTTGAAGAAGATGAGGTTCTTGCAGTGTTTCATTTTCTAATAGGGCATTAGCCATCTTTCAGTTTCAGGCACGAATTAGGTGCTATGCGACTTTTTAATACAGGTAGGATAGGGACGCAGATGGAACAGTGTCCAAGCACTGGTTTTATAGGATCTGGAACCCCAATTCTACCCCCTCACTAGTTGGGGAACCTGAACAGGCAACTTGTGAGTCTTGGCTCGCTCATCCAGTTCATAGGGATACTGCCTGCCTGGCAACACTGCCACGAGAATGGAAAAGTAAACAAAGCTCTTCCAAGGACTCATCTGTAATCATCATCCCTGTGGTTATTATGACATCATCACGTTGCTTTGCATAGCTTCTGGGATCTGTCTGCTGATTGGCCCGTGAGCTGTTGTGCAGGGATGAATGAAAGAGGAGAGGGAGGAGGGAAGATAAATGATTGTCTGAGAGAGCTTCCTCCCTCCCTATCAGAGGAACACACGGACGGACGGGACACCCTGATTCTGAGAAAACTGCTCTCCGAAAATGTTGGGAAGAAATTCCAAATGGGCACAAGGCTTCTTCCTTCCTTTCAAATTTTACGGTTGGAAAGAATCCAAGAAACTGGCCAGCGGGGATGAAAATCACTTGAAGTTCTTCTAAGAATTTCCTAAAAAGAGCCCAGCAGAGCAGCCTCCATGGAAATCCGCATTTCTGATGAGATTACATAGCGCCCTAGAAATAAGTCCCACCCCACTAAGGTTTCCCCAAGATCCTATGAATATGCCTTTGTTTTTAGCTCCTGACATCAACTACAGACAGAGCTGAGAAGTCAGAATGATCGATTCTCATTTTCCTTTTCAATTTTCTGTTTTATTTGTGTGTCCTATTTACAAGTTGAATCGGTCGCATTGTGTCCATTTGTTTCCTACATAGCCCATGAGCAGAATGACAAATGGCAGGGATAACACTGGAAATGTACAGCTAGCACCCATCTTGGTCCCTTCAGTGATTGGCTAGAAGGTGGCAGACAAGAATGGTGATAAAAATGAAATCGATGCCTGGACAGTTCTCTGGGCAACTCTGCATCAGGATTCATAATACCGGGAAGAATAAGTAAGGTGAAGAGAAAAGCTCCCTGTCCATAGCTGTCAAATCTATAAGAATCAAAGTGCAGGGCCGGGAAGGTGGCTTAGTGGTAGAGTGCTTGCCTAGTATGCATGAAGCCCTGGGTTTGATTCCTCAGAACCACATAAATAGAAAAAGCCAAAAGTGGCACTGTGGCTCAAGTGGTAGAGTGCTAGCCTTGAGTAGAAGAAGCTCAGGGACAGAGCCCAGGCCCTGAGTTCATGCCCCAGGACCAGCAAAACAAAAACAAAAACTCTTCAGTTACCTTTCCATATTCGTTGATCTCTGTATTCTGTTTTAATTCTCTGGTGTCATACAGGCTCTGAGTGTGCCTCACAACTTCATTCTTAGACTAGTTGCTAGAATGCCAAGAGAAAAGCATGGCTCTCAGCTATGGACCAAACCAAACATGAGACTTAGAGTCGATTCAGTGTCCAGCCCTGCCATTTACTAACTGTTTGGCATTGAACAAGTCATCTACTAGCTTTAAAACTGAATCTCTTCGTTCATAAAAAAGGGATATGCATAGGCGCTACATCATAGAATTGTTGCATGAAATAAACTAGTTAGTATAAAACTCTTGGAGTTGTCCTTAGCACATAGTAAGTCTTCAATGGATGTTTTCTGTCATCATCTTTATTATTTTACAGGTACATATGAATTGTGCCCTTTGCCTCATTTTTGAGGCTCTTGTTTTTCTTTGATGGATCACTTACTTTTATTTGGTGGTATTTTTTGTGGCAATCTAGAGCCACTTACTGTTATAATATTTATTCTAAGCATAGGTCACATTTTAAATCCTTATATTGCTTTTCTTCCTATAAAAATAACACTTGGATTCTCTAAAGTTATTCTGAAATGCTCCACTTTCTCCCTCTGACCTTTATACTCACACACACAGAATATGCCAGACCAGCAAGAAGGAATTTGCACTTGCGGGGGTTTTAGCTAATACATTTAGTAAACTCTGCTAAATAGAGTGCTGTGAATAAAAGCTTCCAATTAACCAGCGTCTCATTTTAATGTTTTACTTGGAGAAGCAGGGGGAAGAGAAAGCTTAATCCAGTAGAATGACCCAGGACTGGAGCAAGCCAGAAACAAGGAAGCCAGAAATAGAAGAGGGTAAGATCAAAGCTGAACAAGGGGGGAAGATAAACATTGAGCTACAAAGCAGAATGAGGCTGAAGTTCAAAGTGGATGGCCCTAGGGCACCGCTAGATGGACAATTACATTAGTATTACCTGGACAGTGCAGACGCTCTGTGTTCTGTCTTTCCCCTAAGCCATGCTTTGGAAAACTTAAGTTATTTCTTGTTTCTTTAACTACATCCCAAAGAAGCCAAGATTTGTTAAGAAAGAAAGGAAAGAGAACAGGGAGGGAAGAAAATTCACATTCTTATCTATATTCTGAGTTTGGTACAGTTTCATTCTAATATGTTATATTTTCTACAAGTATGATTCACTACGATTCACGTGAATAAAATTCATTTTCACAATGGTAACATTGAAGCACAACAGTATCTTTAGGAAATGAAGATTGAAGTAAATCATGACATAAAAAATTTACATGTGAGCCAGGCGCTGGAGGTTCATGCCTGTAATTCTAGCTACTCAGAGAGGCTAAGATTTGAGGATCGTGGTTCAAAGCCAGCCCTGGCAGGAAAGTCTGTAAGACTCTTATCTCCAATAAACCATGAGAAAACTGGCTCACATGGTGGTAGAGCGCTAGACAGCACCCAGGCTCAGAGTTCAGGCCCCATGACCAACAACAAAAAAAAAAAAAAGAGAGAGAAGAAAAGAAAAGAAAAAAAAGAAAAAATTTAAATGAGTTCACTGCACTCTGGTAAGGCATGAAGTGACCCAAAATGTTTTGGCCATAAAAACTGAAAAATGAGAAGTCTCACTAAGTCAAAAAAAATCCAAAATGTTTACTTCTTAAAATAAGAATGACAAAAATTAGGGGGGGTCCTATCTCACATTGCCACAGTGGTGTATTGGTAGAAGCTGCCTAGATTAGAACCTTGAGAAGGATTCTGGATTCAATTTGGCTGAACAGGAACGGGTATCCTATTAGGGCTGGTGTTTGTGGAATTTGTTTTCTGTTTTCACTATTCTAGACTGAAAGTACCACTTTCCTTAGGAATGCTAGTAAAAAAAAAAAAGTTGAAATGTTTTTTTTTTTCTGAGGTGGGTGAGGCTTAGGGAAAGGAGAACAGAGGAATGAAGGGGAGAAGGATGGGCTGATACAGTCATGATATACATAGACATATGTGAAAATGGAACTGGGCCACTTGGGGGATGGGTAAGGTTGGGGTAAATGGAGTAGGAGATTGGTGGAGGGATGACACTGATCAAGATTCATTGTGCTCATAAATTAACTTATTTTTTGTGTGGGGGGGGTCCGGTCGTGGGGCCTGAACTCTGGGCCTGGGTGCTGTCCCTCAGCTCTTCAGCTCAAGCCATAGCACCACTTCCGGCTTTTTTTTTCCTGTTTATGTGGTGCTGAGGAATCGAACCCAGGGCCTCATGCATGCAAGGCAAGCGCTCTACCACTGAGCCACCTTCCCAGCCCCTAAATTAACTTATTGAATTGAACAAAAAAGAATTCCAGTTAAAATCAAGATAGATCAATGATAGAGTCTCTCTCATATTGCTGGTGATACATATATATATATAATATGTATTATATATTATACATATATGTACATATCACTACTAACATTATGCATTATTAGTTGGAAGAGTTACAAATTTTTCAATGAAAAGTAAGGTTCCAGAAAACTCCTCTTGTTATTTAATTATTATTATCTGTAAGTAGTTGTACAAAGAGGTTTCGATTCAACCTGTCAGTTTATGAGTACAAATGCATCTTGATCCGTGTCACCTCTGCTCCTTCTCAAAATGGCAGGGCATCTCCAGTTGCCATGGTAACTTTTAATAATGTTGATCTTGATTTCACTACATTTTAAGCACCATCTCCACCCTGGTGAGCATTAAGATGTTTGCAAAGTAACAACTAACCACATTCACCACACACAGGTGTTCTACCGACCACATCAACAACTTTACAAGTGCTAGGCATCTGGGCCAGCCTCACATCTCTGATAAGATATTCAAGGACAGTTTACAATTTAGCTACATTCTACTTTCGTTAATGAATGTCCTCAAATTTTAAACACTGAGATCCACAATTATTCTTCACTTGCTCGTGGGCATCTGATTCTACATCTTAGACATAAATCATTTCTATCATTTAGATTAATGGCCCTTAGCTTTTTGACCTTGTATGCATGCTTAAGTGTCTTTTTAGTTTGGCTTCTCCTTAATTAGGAAAAGAAACCATGTATTTTAAGAATGTCACTGTTTAAAACAATGTGAATTTTACATAACACATTTGCCTCAAAGCATCTGCAATGAACTTATTTTTATAAATCAAAACAAATATGAATTTTAAAACCAGCCAGTAGATGCTATAGCCAAAATTAGGTTGTTCTTGACCCTATTGGTATTAAAAAATTCAAACTCCTTTGTTGAAGATTGTTCCCTACAACAATATATAATTTTCATAAATCTCTTTATTTCTAGGAAGTTCAAAAGGAGCAAAGACAAAATTTGTAGAACAGCACCAAATTAGCAATTAAAGTCTATAATGTAAGACCTAAACTGCGATGCTCCATTCCAAAAGATTAAATATTAAGCCTTTGGAATACTTTATTCCATCCATGGAACAGAAAGGGCATCAGAGGGAAAATAAAATGCAAACTTCCACATTTGGTGCTGAGTTTGGTGTTGCTTACAGTTTTCTTTTTTACTCTCAATCCTGTTACAAATAATGCAAACCTGTTTTTATTAATTTACATTAAGTTCATTTAACACTGATGAAACAGACCAGAAATGTATAATGAGGAACATTTAACAAGCTCCCGCATTAGGGCTAATCATGCTCTGTTTACGAGAGCTTATCTCCTTCTTGGAAAAAAAAAAAAAAGACCCTGGTAGGAAGCTTCATCCTTATTTAACAAGTAAAAAGGAGAGAGTCACTAGCTACTGATAACAAAGAAATGAACAAGCTTAATAATCTCCAATTTGGTTTTCCACTCCACTTAATGATGGAGGCAATGCCAGTTCTGTGGCCACAAGTACTGAAAATTTAATTAAAAGTCAGAAAGCCACTGCAATGAAGACTCAGCAGAAAGCCATTTATTTTTAAAATCTAATATATTCTTCATGACTAAAGGCTAAAGCGCATGCTGACTTACACATTTAGCTGTAACTGATTTAAGCTACTTGATGATTTTTTTTCCTTCTTTTCCCCCCCTTTTTTTCCCTTTTTTTCTTTGGGCTCACAGGGTGGTGTACAATTTGCAATGGAGTAAATTGGTAGAATTTAATTTGGAGGATTTTTTTTTTAACTCTGCAAGAAAGAATCCTCATTAAAGCGACATGATCAGCTGCCTACTTTTTCTTTTCATCGTTAACTCGACTAACTGCAGGTAAAAGAGATACAATTATGGATTTATATAAATCCTATTGTCAATTTATAGCTGAAAGACTGGTGAGTTCCCCTCCTTTTAAATAGGTTATTCCCCCCACCCTTGACCTTTTTTTTTTTGGTTGTTTTAATGAGGATTCAGTTTGTCATTGTCTTGAGGAGTCTCCTGGCAGCGAAGTTTCTCAGGTAATCATCAGGAATCAAAAGTAAGAATGGGAGGGGAACAAAATACTTGGTTAAGTTTTAACTTGTCTGGGACTCCATATTTGAAATTCTTCTCTAGTGTGGTCTAGGCACTGTCCCTCGGGCACCACTGAAACAAGGAGAGTTGCGGAAGTTGAGAAGAAGGTGTGACAGAAATACCCCTCCATGTGGTGGGCCTCGTGTGCAAGGAACACGAGCTGCAATGCTGGGTGTGAAGTCACTGCTCTACGGGCCTTACTAGACACACTTTGCCTGTGTCACCTTCCCTTGTCCTGTCCCTAACGGTGTGGAGGCAGCTGCCAGCTGAGCATCCCGTACACCTATTCTGAGTCTTCAGAGCAAAGCTTCCACAAGCACCACCTCCTATCATCCCCAGAGAGCTGACTGAACCTCTTTGTTCTCCACCCCAAGTTTAGCACATGGCTGCTGTTACTGGTCAAACCTCCTGTACCATGGAGCTGAACTTCACTCTGTGAAGCTCACCTGAGCCCTTCCCACCCTTTGCTCTGCCATCACTGTTTGGGAAGAGGTTCTTCCTCCTCCTTCTCCTCCTCCTCCTCCTCCTCCTCCTCCTCCTCCTTCCTCTTCCTCCTCCTTCCCCCTCCTCTTCCTCCTCCTCCTCTTCCTCTTCCTCCCCCTCTTCCTCTTCCTCCTCCCCTTCCCCCCCTCCTTCTCCTCCCCTTCCCCCTCCCCTTCCCCCTCCTCTTCCTCCTCTTCTTCCTTCCTCCTCTTCCTCTTCTTCCTCTTCCTCTTCCTCTTCCTCTTCCTCTTCCTCTTCCTCTTCCTCTTCCTCTTCTTCTTCTTCTTCTTCTTCTTCTTCTTCTTCTTCTTCTTCTTCTTCTTCTTCTTCTTCTTCTTCTTCTTCTTCTTCTTCTTCTTCTTCTTCTTCTTCTTCTTCTTCTTCCTCCTCTTCTTCTCTCCTCTCCAGTCTAGATTAAACAGAGAACTTTGCATTGACTAATAGTCATCCCCTAGCATGGCTTAAATCAAGGTGGCCTCTCAGATTGTCATGTCATTTTACCTCTGACACTTTGTGCAAGAGAAGGGGAGAAAAGACTTTTCCTATAGGGGTAACAGAAATCCCTACTCTTTGCCCTCGTTTTGTAAGAGCATCATCCGATCTGCTAGTTATTTGTATTGATCAATGACACAAGATGCATGCTTGTAAGCAGTTGTAAAGGGCAAGCTCAAGCTGGATGAGAGTGCACTTCCTCCCTCCTTCTGCCCACGCCTCCCTGTGCTTCCACTTTAGACCTTAGCCTGCCGTGGGATCTGACGCCCAGGCCTGGTTTCAAGCCCCATGACCAACCACAACAACAAAAAAAGCATCTAATAAACCACAGATCCCTAGCGACACACATACACATTGCACAGTGTCAGTCATTTCCCTGTGACCCTGGGCCTGACTTGAAAGGCCAGCATCACCAAAGACTGCCACACTGGTATTGCTAGACAGGAATAGATCTGAATTCAAGATTCAAAGTACAGTTTCTATTAAACGCATATCATTCACACCATCTAAAGTTGAAAAAAGATCCTAAGGTGAGCAATCCTCAGTCTAGGATCCACCTGTACTCAGAAATGAGAAGAATTTCCATGAGGAACCCTGTGGAGCCTTCACAACTCTTAGCAGCTTTTACTTTTTATTAATTTGTGTGTGTGTGTGTGTGTGTGTGTGTGTGTGTGTGTACGCATATACACACCAGTTCTGGGGCTTGAACTCAGGGCCTGGGCACTGTCCCTGAGGTGTTTCAGTTTTTGTTTTTTCGCTCAAAGTTAATGCTCTACCACTTGAGCTTTTTTGTAGTTTGTTGGAGATAAAGTTTCACAGACAAGTTTATACTCCTACCAACATTGCAGTAGAGTTCCCTTCTGACCACATCCCCTCCAGCATCTGTTGTTATTAGAGTTCTTGATTATAGCCATTCTAACAGGGGTGAGGTGGACTCTCAGTGTTGTTTTGATTTGCACTTTCTTATCCTAATTATTCTTTTTATTTTTAATACATTTTTATTGTAAAAGTACTGTACAGAGGGGTTACAGTTACATGAGCAAGGCAATGAGTACATTTTTTATCCAGCATTGTTACCTCCTCCTTTAATTTTCCCCTACCATCCCTTCCCCCCTACTTCCACAACTACACTCCCAACTGCTCCACCCCACCCAGCCTAAATTGTAAAGTTCATTTTTCAACATAGTCTTGTCCATCTCATTGTTACAATGGGTCAACCTGTATCCCTATTTAAGCATTTTTGTTTGTACCCTTCCCTTACCCGAATTAGAGAAGTGTATATAGAAGATGCAGGGCACCAACATCAAATACAGTGAAAACAGGGGTTATACTATGGGGGAGGAACATACAAAGAAACAAAAAAATCACATGGTACCTTATAAATACGTTAGAAACAACAGCAAGAGAGAAAAAAACACTTGTGTCCCTATCTTGGGGTTTGTTTTGCTTAACATCATCTTATCTGGTCATATGTACATAGCTTTTGACCTTTTCTACTTCTCCCAAACGTATACTAATTATTGCAAATAAGGGAAACCATGGGACCTATGTTTCTTTGGGCCTGGCTTACTTCATTTAATTTTTTCCAAGTCTTTCCATTTCCTAACAAATGAGGCAATGTCATCCTTTCTGATGGAGGCATAGAATTCCATTGTGTATATATACCACATTTTCTTGACCCATTCATCTACTGAGGGGTATCTCAGTTGGTTCCATATCTTAGCAATGGTAAATAATGCTGCAATAAACATAGTTGTGCTGGTAGCTTTAGTATGGTCTTGTTTGTGAACATTTGGGTAAATGCCCAAAAGTGGGAGTGCTGGGTCATAGGGGAGCTCTATGTGGAGTCTTTTGAGGAACCTCCATACTGCTTTCCAAAGTGGTTGAAGAATGCAGTAGAGTTCCCTTCTGGCCACATCCCCTCCAACATCTGATGTTATTAGAGTTCTTGATTATAGCCATTCTAACTGTGGTAAGGTGGAATCTCAATGTTGTTTTGATTTGCGTTTCTTATATGGCTAGAGAGGTTGAGCATTTCTTCATATGTCTATTGGCCATTCTTATTTCCTCTTCAGAGAACTTTCTCTTTAAGTTGTTTCTTTGAGGATTTGTTGTTGGGGAATTTAATTTTTTGAGTTCCAGGTATATTTTAGATATGAGACCCTTATCCTTTGTATGGCTAGTGAAGATCTTCTCCCAATTCATCAGCTTTCTATTGATCTTGTTTGCTATGTCCTTTGCCATGCAGAAGCTCTGCAGTTTCACGCAATCCCATTTGTCCAACCTTTCCTTGATTTGTTATGTTTCTGAGTCTCTATTAAGAAAATTTCAGCCTGTGCCAAGGAGACCTAGGTTTTCTCCTATTCCTTCCAGCAATGTTTTCAGGGTGTCTGCTTTGACTTCAAGGTCTTTGATCCATTTGGAGTTGACCATGGTACAGGGTGATATATAAGGATCTACATTTAGTTTTCTACAAGTGATTAACAAGTTTTGCCAGCACTATTTACTGAAGAGGTTGTCTTTCTTCCATTCTATTTTTTTTAGCTTCCTTATCAAAGATTAGGTGGTTGTAGGTCTGTGGGTTCATTTCTGGGTTTTCAGATCTGTTCTTGTGCCAGTACAAGCTGTTTTGATTACTATGGCTTTGGAGGTTCTTCAAAACACTCCACATAGAGCTCCCCTATGACCCAGCAATCCCACTTTTGGACATTTACCCAAATGATCACAAACAAGGCTACACTAAGGCTACCAGCACAACTATGTTTATTGCAGCATTATTTACCATAGCTAAGATATGAAACCAACCCAGATGCCAATCAGTAGATGAATAGATCAGGAATATATATATATATATATATATATATATATATATATATATATATATATATGAATTCTATGCCTCCTTCAGAAAGAATGACATCACCCCGTTTGTTAGGAAATGGAAAGACTTGGATAAAATTATATTAAATTAAGTAAGACAGACCCAAAGAAACATAAGTCCCATGGTTTCCCTTATTTGCAATGACTAGTATATGTCTGGGATAAGCAGAAAAAGTCAAAAGCTATGTACATATGACCAGATGAGATGATGTTAAGCAAAACAAACCCCAAGTGGTTTTTCTCTCTCTTGCTGTTGTTTCTAACGTATTTATAAGGTACCATGTGATTTTTTGTTTTTTTTATATGTTCCTCCCCCATAGTATAACCCCTGTTTTCACTGTATTTGATGTCGATGTCATGCATCTTGTATGTACACTTCTCTAATTTGGGGAGGGGAAAGGTAAAAACAAAATGCTTAAATAGGGATACAGATTGACCCATTGTAACAATGAGATGTACAAGACACTATGTTGAAAAATGAACTTTACAATTTAAGCATGGTGGAGGTGGGGTGGGGGGATTGGGAGTGTAGTTGTGGAGGTGGGAGGGAAGGGATGGTAAGGGAAAAACAAAGGAGGAGGCAACAATGCTGGATAGGAAATGTACTCATTACCTTGCTCATGTAACTGTAACCCCTCTATACTGTATTTTTACAATACAAAATGTTCAAAAACAGCTCAAAGACTTTCCTGCCTGGGCTGGCTTTGAACCACAATCTTCAGATCTTAGCCTCCTGAGGAGCTAGTTTGACAGGTGTAAGCTACCGGTGCCAGCCCATTGACAGAATTTTAACTCTCTCTTTCCTCCAATTATCAGGTATTACCTGATAAAATATCGCCATCTACATCTTTGTTCCATTCTCTCTAGTTACTGTAATTCCTGACTTCTACTGCCTATACTTCTGTCTCTTCATTAGAAAACTGTATCATCGAACCTCAGGGAGCTATACATGACATTTAGTCTTGCTTTTCGTGGCCAAAGGAAGACATATTCTAATCACCAACAATATCTGGGAAGAATGCTTTCTTATGCCTCTCCTTTTCAGTAAGAGCTAGGATGGCCTTGTCACAGATGGACTTGGGGGTATTCTCCCAACAGCGTTTCCCTTCCCTGGAGGTCTTTGTCCTCCATTGATCTTCTGCTTGGTTAATTTTGAGCTGACCCTGCCTCCTTAAAGCCAGCCATATCCATTCCACGTATCATGCTGCATCTCACACCTAAAAGGCCTACGGAGAATCCAACCTGCCTTTTCTATAGTCCACTCTGGCTGCAGAACAACTAGGAAAGTAATAATCTAGGAATCACTGAAAGGCAGGGGTAAAGTTTAGAAGTGGGGCAGCTCTCCGTGTTGCTGGAGGATCAACACTGGGAAACATGGCTTCTTTTTCTCACAGTAGTACTCCATGGCATGTCCATGGCCCATGTCTTTTTCTGCACAGAGTTTTGTGGTGGTGGTTGTTGTGCCATACTGGGGCTTGAACTCAGGACCTGGGTACAATCCATCAGCTTTTTCACTCAACGCTGGTGCTCTATCACTTGAACCACAGCTCCACTTCTGGAATTTTGGTGGCTAATTGGAGATAAGAGTCTCATGGACTTTCCTGCCCAGGCTGGCTTCAAACCACAATCCTCAGATTTCAGCCTCTTGAGTAGTTAAGCTTACAGGTATGAGCCATCGACACCAACATGTTTGTTTGTTTTATATCTTGGTAAAAGTTTTGTAATTTCTACTGCAAAAAGAGAATTAAACCTTGATGCATATAATTCTACCATGCTTCTGCTCCTCCCCCAAATAATCAAACACTTCTTCTGACAGATTAGAAGCTGTGCATTCCCAATGCCTGGCTATGGTATGAAATCTAAGTGGAAATACGTGGACAATAATTCACATGAGGCTAATGAGTATTTCAACTAGTATTTGAATTGGAAAAGGGAGAAGAGAGCACAGATTCAAGAACTCTTTTTAAGTGATAAGTTGGTAAAGTCTTGTGATTGATTTATAAATGATAAGCTTCTAGCTTGACATCTAAGTTAATACTGGTAATACCAAATTCAATAAATGATATGGGCCATGAAAGACAGGAAACCAAAGGGAAAGGTTGGGCAATATTTTTTGAGGCAATTATTTAAAAAAAAAATAGAAGAAAATACCCAGCAGAAGTTAAATATAGAGACCAAAGAGATCTACACTGGAAGTGTAAGTTTGTTTGCCAACAGATACAGGGTAATAATTTAGATTAGTAAGTATATAAAATCTCCTAGATGGATTATGTAGAAATAAGAGCAATGGTTATGGCACAAGCATTGAGAACATTTCTGAAAAAAGATCAAAGAAAGAGTAGCCCAATGAGGACTTTTAGAAAAGGTTTCTGGGCCTGGCGGCTGCAATCCCAGCACTCAAAAGACTGGAAGATTGTCAGTTAGAGGCCAGCCTAGACTACATAGTGCCTCTATGGTAGCCTTGGTTACATACTGAAACAAGAAGGAAAAGGAAGGAAGGAAGGAAGGAAGGAAGGAAGGAAGGAAGGAAGGAAGGAAGGAAGGAAGGAAGGAAGGAAGGAAGGAAGGAAGGAAGGAAGGGAGGGAGGGAGGGAGGGAGGGAGGGAGGGAGGGAGGAAGGAAGGAAGGGAGGGAGGGAGGAAGGAAGGAAGGGAGGGAGGGAAGGAGGGAGGGAGGGAGGGAGGATGGGAGGAAGGGAGGGAGGATGGGAGGGAAGGAGGCAGGAAGGAAAAGAAACAAGGGAGAAAGGGAAAAGAGGAATAAGAATGAGGGAGGGAAGAAGGAAGAAATAGCCTCAAAAATTAAAATAAATCTAACCAAGAAGGTGAGAAACTTCTCCAATAAAAATTATAAAACCTTAAGGAATGAAACTGAAGAAAATATCAGAAGATGGAAAGAATTCCACAGTCATAGGCTAGAAGAATGAATATAAAAATAGCCATATTACCAAAAGTAATCTAGTAATTCAACATGACACTCATCAAACCCCAATGTCATTTATTGCAGAAATAGAGAAATTAATCCTAAACTTATAAGGCCCTCAATAGCCAAAGCAATCTTGAACAATAACAACAACAACAACAAACGTAAAAACAAAGCTGGACCCCCCAAACTTCAAAATCATACTTCATATTACACTATGGAGCTGTATTCACTGAAACAGCATGGTTGTGGCACAAAAACAGACCTAAGATGAATGGAAGAGATTAGAAGTCCCAGAAATGAATCCATTTACCTACAGCCATCCAATTTTTTACAAAGATATCCAAAATGTGCATCAGAGAAAAGAAAGCCTCTCCAACAAATGGTACTGAAAAAAACTAGTCATCTACATGCAAAAAAACTTAAACTAGATCCCTAGCTCCCACTTAGTATTTATGTTAACTCAAAGTAGATCATGGATCTTAACATAAGACCTAAAGCTTTGAAACTCTACAGGAAAGAACAGACACTAGAACCTATTGGGATAGGCAATAGGTATAGAACTCTAATAGTTCAGACACTAAGATCAAAGATTGACCAAGAGATTGTATCGGGCTAAAAATACTTCTTGCACAGCAAAGGAAGTAGCCATTAGCCTGAAAAAACAGTCTATACAGTGGGAAAAAATCTTTGCATGCTATATTTTTAACAAGAGATTAATAACCAGCGTGTACAGAGAGCTCAAAACACTAAACTCTCCCTCAAAACAATAATCCATTATTAAATGGTCAAATGAACTAAACAAGAATTTCTCAGAAGTACAAATGGTCCATAAATATAAAAAGAAACAGCCAGCATTCCTGGCTATAAAGGAAATGCAAATAAAAAACTATATTGAGACTCTCTCTCACTCTAGTTAGAATGGTTGTCAAGACCACAAACAACAAATGCTGCCAGGATGTGGAAGGAAAGTAAATCTTATCTACTGTTTGTGGGGATGTAAACCAGTACATGGAAATCAGTATGGATGTTCCTCAAGAAATAAAAATAGACTTGCAATAGTCTCCTGCTATCCCACTATTGGACAATTATCCAAACATAAGCATAAATCAATATATAAGATTAATACCGGTACAGCTATGTTTATAGCAGCACTATAGCCAAGATATGGGACCTGCCTAGGTGTTCAACAACTGATGATCATAAAAATTTGCTACATAGATCCAGTAGAGTATTCAATAGAGGATTATTCAGCCATAAAAAGGAATGGAACTGTGCCTTTGTTAGGAAACTAGATAGAACTGGAGATCATCGTGTTAAGTGTAATAAGCCAGCATCAGAAAAACAAATATAACATTTTTGTCACTCATTGAGAATCTAAACAAAAAATGAAACAGTGACAGGATTGCCAAAGGGGAAGTGTTTGGGGGAGGGACCAGAAGATAAGAAGGAGAAAGGAGATGGGCATGGATCAATGGGGAATGGACACCATAGAGAGATATAACACAATGAAACTCACCAAAGACTGTGCCAAGAAGGGAAAAGAGGGTTGGTTAAGAAAATAACTTCAGATGTAGTAGTTTATATTGCTGAAAATTCTTTTCTTTCCTCCAAAGACAGAACGTTAGACCTATGTCTGTGGATAGAATTTTCCAGAGTATACTCTCAAGTGAGAAAAGCAAAATAAAGATAAATAAATGTGCATGCAGAATCCTCTTTGACACAATTGTTTTAATGAAGTAGAACATATTTTTTCTAAACAAATGCACGAGAAGGTACAAGCCCCAATGCAGATAGCAGAGGCTGAGTCTTCCAAGAAGCTGAGAAGAGAAAAACAGAAGGAGCAACAACGGAATATTCTCTTCTCTGGCCTTGTGTGGTCTCACTTCTTATAACCAGGACAAAGTGCTCTGTAATTTAGAAAATAACCACATCAAAAAAAATTGAACCTGAGCAGTGGGTGCTGGGGATTGAAATTCCAGCTCAGCACCTCTCTTGACAGAGTATTTCTCCTGACTCGACCCTGAGCCAGAGGCTGAGCTATTTTTGGAAATCCCCATCCCTGCCTCCTCCTTTTGACACCTGCGCTGTTCTTGACTCTTTGATCTTCCAAGATTTTTCCAAACCCAGCTTCTTTCAAGTAACAATCCTTGCACATCTTTGTCAACTTAAATATCCACCCCTCTAAGGATTCTTCCACGTGTATCTACAATGCTTCTCTCTGTTATTCTGGGAAGACTGCAAGAAGCAATTGATTGATGAAAATAACTTTTGTTCTATTGATCGTGAGCATGACATCATTGTGGATAAAATGTCCTCATAGTCTGTGGGATGGGTTATTTCTTCACCCTGTAATCTAGGTTACGGAAGTGTAAAAGCTAAATGTCCTGAGACTATCTGACTGTAGGTAATGATGGCTTAAAGAAGAAACTACAGATTACCCTTGCATGACTTCCAGGATGAGCCTTTCCATAGAAAACACCGTATAAACAGGCAAAGATATGGCAACCTGCTAGCCTGGAGATCAAAAGTCAGATTAGCAAACCATGGAAATCACGTGGTGGGGACAGGCATATACCTAACCCACCAGAATGTCTCTCCCTTTTCTTCCTTGTGATAATGAACATCATTTTGCCAATCAATACACTTTTAATATATATATGTATATGTATATAATAAAAGGAAAAAATTCACTCAAAACAAAATTGAACTTATTTGAAAATAAAACCCAAGCTTTTAGAAGTCACACAGAACTCCAAAAAGTGACAGGACTTACCATAACCTGCTATACCACAACAAGGACTTACTATAGTATACTTTCACCCTGGTCAAGAACATTTCAATGATTTGGTTCTGTTCCAACTCGGATAGAGACACTGTATATGCCAGGTTTATTATTGAAACAAAAATTTAAATACATTGTGGTTGTCATGGTTTCCTGATAATGGACCCAATTGGATTGCAAAGTCACAAGGAAGAATCATAATTTGATATTACTAAAAATGAATTTATTAAGCAAACTTCCTTCCATTAGAAAACTCTGCCTCCACCCACCTGAATCACCCTCCATGGAGAAGTGAGTGGAAAGCAAAGGATGAGACTCCTTCCTTAGAACATTGCTTGGTAGATTGTCAGGGAGGACAAGTGGGACTTAGGACAGGCAGTGCAAAGACAAAGAGCCAGGTCACATGACCACGGGTTCAAGTCATGTGACTGAGGGTTCAGGTTTCCTAGGCAGGCTCAAGGCTGTACTGCTCCCTAGAATGACTTTTATAACGACACAAAGGTATAGTCTGCAAGCACTCAGCCAAGCAGCAATCTTTGGTTGATGTGTGCCCTGACACTCTAGAACACTTTTCCTTTACTGAATACTGTATTCGGTATTCAGGACTACTTACAGTGAAGATTGCCCACCTGGTCTGAAGAGCTTAGGTTCTACAAATCTACAAATCACACTCCTAATTCTTCTCTCTGCTTGCTTTAATTGTGCAGAAGTAAATGCAACATAAGCAATGTAAAAAAAAATCAAGTCTTGCTAGTTAAATATAAGAACAGGGAGCAAAATATCTGAGAAAGGTTACACCTCTTTAAAGATGCAAATTGATAATGGAGCTCAAATATCAAAACAACAGAGTGCTGTTAATTTTTAAAAAGGTGCAAATTGCTAATCTTACTTAAGGCTTTTTTTTTAAAAAAAATTGCTTATTAAGAGTCTTAGCACACACACATATACACACACACAAATTAAAATAAGCTCTTAAAAATGAGGGCAGGGGAGAGGGCTACCCATGAGCCCACATTGGGATGGTTCCCTTCCTTTTTGTTCTTGCTGGTTGTAACAGAAGTTGCTAAAGTTTGGAGACTTTGTATTACTTACCCCAAGGTCATTCTAGAAGTCTTATCACTTTATCAGTCCCTGCTGCCACAGAAGTGCTGAATAACCACCTCAGGGATATTTCACAGCCACCAAAGACATAGTTCACAGTTTAGGGGTTCAGCTTACCCTGGATGGTCCCAATTGGTCTTGTCTGGCTCACTGATGCTCCCAGACTTAGCTTTGAATCAACTTGGAGGCTCTGCTGGCTTGAGCTGAACTTGCTCACGTGTTCCAGGATTGGTGGATGAACATGACTGGGCAACTGGACAGCCTGGGCCCAGCCATGATTGAGGAGCAACAGCCAAGGCCACAACATGTATACAATTTTTTCCACCATCTTCAAGGATCACATGCCTTAATATGTTTTGTACTCATCCCTCAAAGGTGGGAGGGGCCTACTCAACCTCCAGTTCAGACGTTGGATGCTGAGACTGCTGGACCTTCACACAGCCAGAGAGTGAGAGAACACTTCCATGCACACACGTGACTCCTAGGAGGAAGAGGCTAGACACAAGACAAGTGGGAATGGACATAAAGGTGAGAATGGGTGGGGCCTTTCTCGTGGCTGAGTAGTGAGGATGGAGAAGGGATTATTATGTGGCCTAGCGTGTTCAAACTTCCCACAATGCCCGAGGCTAAACAGGTGCCTTGGGTACCCTATGTACAGTAAGGAGAAAGGGAAGAATGCAAGCCCAATTTTTTTTTCAACAGCCAAACATCAACATTGGACTGTGATTTTTATTATAAGTTCCACTGGCCAAAAAGAATCACATGACCGAACTCAGGATCAAAAGGCAAAGAAATTGATTCCAGTGAAACAAATTACACAGTAAGGTACGAAAGTACAGGAATTTGGGGAAGATAACAGAGGGGGACAACTGATGCGATCCGTCCAGGATGGTTACGAGAGATGGAGATTGCAGAATTAAATTGTGGAAACAGAAATCTTTTGTATCCATATGATGAATCAACTGTTTATATAGTCATCACATTAGAGATGTAAAGGTATAGCAGTAAATCTAAGGAGTTCATGAGCCTGCATACACACACACACACACACACACACACACACACACACACACAAAGAAACATGGAATCTAAAAATCTCCAGCTGAATCTGACAAGTTGGGGTGCCTGGTAGGCATGAAGCAAAAGAGAGCTCACATGTGATATTTCTCATTTCTCAAAACATAATGTTAAGTCCTCTATTAATTCAGTGTAATTCTCCCTTCCTGAATTCTCTGAAGAAAGGAGAATCCTCACCTGCTCATATGTCTACACAAAAATGTATCGCAGTGTAACATCTTCTACCCCATTTTTTAAATCTGAGAAATAGAAAAACAACTTCAATATTGTTCTAGGTAGGTAACACAGAAAGAAAGGGGATCATGCTGACCTCCATTCTTCCCTTTAGACACCCCCACAGCTAACTTAAGCAATGTGTACTTTGTGCGTGTGTGTGTGTGTGTGTGTGTGTGTGGTACATGTGTGCACACAGGAGCCAGTCCCAAGACTTGAACTCAAGTTCTGGGTACTGTCTGGAAGCTTTCTTGCTCAAGACTAGCAGTCTACCACTTTGAACCATAGCTCCACTTCTGTTTTATTTGTTTGAGGGGGTGGGGGTAGTGGTTAATTGGAGATAAGCATCTTACAGACTTTCCTGCCCAGACAGCTTTGAACCATGATCTTCAAATCTCAGCCTCCTGAGTGGCTAGGATTGCCGGCATGAGCCTCTGAGACCCAGCAATGCTGTACACTTTATACATCATTGTCACTATTGCTCATCCAGCCCACAAACACCAAGATGCCTGCTCTGTAAGCTGAGAAGGTGAAGTCCTCCCATCCCCAGTTACTCCGCCCCCCTTCCACCCTCCCATCGCTCCAGCACCCTGTCTCCATCACAAGCTGGCAAGTGAGACCATTGCTTTACTTCACAACCACCTAGACCTGGACAGACAAGTCCATCAAATGTAAAGACAATAAGAAAAGAAAACTTCGTTACTAGCAACGTAAAACAATAGCTCCAAGTAGCTAAATAGAAACTCATCATTTTCGACTTCCCAGGAGGAGATCACACTTGCAAAGGATAATAATTCTGTGAGACAGAAGAGGATAATAACTCCAAAGGGGATTTGAGGTCCCCAGGAAGAAATGGAGCCATGGCGGGGTAGCTGCTCTAAGTGCTACACTCTCTTTCAGCCCCACCACACACATCCATCAATTTCCAGTTATGCCCACCTGATCTCTGAAATATCCATTGAATTCGTTCACTTTTCCATATTTCCTTCACCTATACTTGGGACTCCTCTACTTGTATGGCCTTTGGCCACAGACACCTAGTCCATACAGGATGAATTCCTCACCCCTTTGCCCGTAAGTTTCCCTTTTCCACCCTACCGTCTTACCTCTGCCCAGTATGCCCAGAATCTCCCACATTCACTTCCCTGATCACCACAGGCAACGATGACTACATTCTTTTATCAATTAATTATGCCCATCAGTGGCCCAAACCACTTCCAAAAACTCTGATCTCCAAATCACTTCAAGTCACTCTTGGCACAGTCTGCCCACCCGGCTCACACTCTGGGAATGTCTTCTCGCTGCTTCAAAACATGTTCTGTCTGTCTCCATGTAGCCTAAATCCTAAGTGTATCATAATAGTCTGTGGACCTGTTTGTTTCTCATGAAAGTAAGGATCCCCTCTTCCTTCATCTGACCCAGGCTGAATTGGGGCAAGTGACTAGAACCCAGTAAGTATTGCTGGGTGAATGAGGGCATTATGCCTTCCTGGCAGATGGCTTACTTCCATTTCTACATAATGGTATCTCACATAGTCACTGGGAAAAACTCAGCTTGATTGACCGAGGCACCTACACACCTCCTGAGAAGCAGAACCTAAAAGATTCATACAGTGACGCGTGGGAAAGAGCAGAGGGAGTGTGGGAGACAAGGGGGTTCTGAGACCCGAAAACAGAAAGAAGACAAAAGAAAGAAAGAGTTGTGACAGAAGAGGAAAGCTACACCAAGAGGAGAGAGATGGACAAACGCTGCCCTAGAGAAAACTGAGAAGACAAGGAGAGAAAAACTCAGGAGCCCCAAACTCAAAGCCAATTAGGAGCAAAGTGAAAAGATGTGTTCCAGAAGTATGGTGTTAAAAATAAATGAAGGAGAAAAATCGTGTGTGTTAAATTCTAGCTCCAAAACAGTATGAGGGGAAATTTTCACCCAGTGAAACTTAAAATGAGTGAAGAAAGTTTTTAACAAGTGTTTTGCTTGTGTTTAGACGGTAAGAAAATACTAAATCATAATTAAAACACGTTACCAACACTAATTAAAGTAGGTAGGTCAATTTCCTGGGGCTTGGTTTCTAAGGAGGAACAACCCTTGGAGCCAGAGATTGGGGACTTTAACAGCACCCCACAATGAATACATGAATACACAGAAAAGAGCCATGCAAGTGTACCACACAGAGCCTGAGTCGTGTGAGAGAAAGACTTACAAGAAAACTCAGGGCAGAAAAGGGAAATAAGAGTAAGCAAAAGGCAAATAAGACATAATTCATTTTTTATTATTATTTTTAAGTAGTTGTACAAAGGAGCTGCCATTTAAGAGAGCAATTTATGACTACAATATGTCTTGATCCACATCACCCTTTTCAACGTTCTCACCCATCCCTCCCCTCCCCGCCTCTTCCTCACTGTTTTTAATTTTGCAGAATAGATGTTGGAGTCTTGCATTTTCCTCCTCTTCACTGTCTCTCCCCTAGACCCTTGACCCCACCCCATGCCGTGCAAGTACCCACTTCCTAGCGTATTATTTTGCTGAACTTTGATTTTGCCTAAGGAATAAGACCATTTGAGGTCACCCATATTTCAGTTAATACATTTGTATATTCATTTGCATACCATCCGACGTATTGACTTTTGAGTTTGTAAAGCTAAAGGGAAAACAGGCATCCTTTGTCTTTCCAGGCCTGACTTACTTCACTTAACATGATTTTTTTCCAGGTCTTTCCATTTCTTCACAAGCGGTACAATATCATTCTTTCTAATGGATGAGTAAAATTCCATTCTGTGAATGTGTGTACATTATATATTTTTTGAACTGCTAGAGGCCAGGGATTGTGTCTTCCTTATCTTTTCAAACACTACACCTCTCAAGATGTCCAACAAGACTAGACAGATACAGGACTCAGCAAATCCTAACTGTTGGTTAGCCAAACCCCTTGAGGGTTTGGGATTACAATTTAGGAACCTGGCTACAATGTGAAATATTCACCACTAGATGGCACTATTTTAATGAGGTAGTCGGCCCTTCTCAGACAGCCTGAACTCCCAAGTGCAGGTTGATGTCTGAACCAGACAGTAAAAACTATTACTCTAAAAGTCAAATGTGCTAATCCTGTGACCTATCCTAATGTCCCACAATAGCCAGTCCTGTTCTTGTCCAAGGAGAATGCTTTCCAATAAACTCTACAGGCCCACATTCCCCAGGGCCCTGCTGTCCCAATTACTTAAACACCATTGAGAAAGTGACATGTTCTCAAGAATCCTGGATTCCTCCTTAGACTTTGTCACTAGAATAGACATGTTCAGCCTCGGAGAGAGGGCCTCTGACATCCCATCCTTGTGGACTGCCCTGAGCAATAATCACGCACACACATCCCCCTGTCCCATGGCTTGTGTGTGAGGTCTCTCCAGGTTCCAACTCCCACCCAGCTGTCTCCACTGCTGGACAGCACAGGGCTTCATGGCCACAGGAGGCAGACGGGAGCTGGGTGGCTATGGACATATCAGCAGCTTCTAGGAGACAGACTGTGGTTATGTCAAAGCCCAGTAAAATAAATACCAAGAAACAAGGACTTGCAAGAGGGGGTGATAGGGTGGGCAGGCAAAGGGGTGGAAAAAGGAAGGGAGAAGAGGGCAGGTGAGAATTTATATATATTACAGAATTGAGAAATAGACCGGCAGGGATGGGTCAAGGGCGGGTGGAGATGTTGAAGGGAGGATACAGGTCAAGATGCATTGGATACACAAGCTACTTTGTTAAGTGGCAAAAAAAAAAAAAAATGGAGGCATTGATCAGGACACACTGTGCTCACAAAGAACAAACCCATACCTACAAAAGTATCTACTGTCCAAGAGTATCTTTCATTTACCTCCCCACACACAAAAGAATGTTGTCTTGTATTATAAAAGGTGTAATGTTGGGGCTGGGAAGGTGGATCAGTGGTACAGCGCTTGTCTTGCATGCATGAGGTCCTAGGTTCGATTCCTCAGCATCACATAACAGGGGGGAAAAAGCCGGAAGTGGTGCTATGGTAGAGTGCTAGCCTTGAGCTGAAGAGCTGAGGGACAGCGCCCAGCCCAGAGTTCAGGCCCATGACCGGACCCCCCAAAAAAATGTGTAATGCTAGATGGAGTTGGACCTGAATTACTTGCATCCAATGATAAAGCCTGTGGAAAGAAAATGAAATTGTCCAGATTTGGGCCTGGAAGAGCTATGGCAACAATTTAGTAGTCAGCTATTTTAGGGATGACAGCACATCCCTGCAGATCCGGCTCATCCTCCCACACAAACAGTGTCTCTGGTCCTCCTGTCATTCCCCCCTTTCCCCCCCCCCCCGGCCACCCCCAGCCTGCATGGCCATTCAGTGCCTGGAATCCCTGAGTTCATCCTCTCTCCTTCCTCGGCTGGAATGCAGAGGCCGCAAAGATGGTGACTTGTGGGTCTTTCTTGACCCCTTTCAGGGCCTAGCACAAAGCTCTGTGCAATAAAAATCAGGAGGAGGCTAAAGCAGCCTACATTTGAGCTTGCACTCAGCAATTAACTGGCCACTTCAGAGGTGACAAGGCAGCTGAACATCTTAACCTCCATTCAGACCCGCCTTGTCTAAGTCACCACCACATTCAGACCCAAGCCCGACGCATCTGCAGCCCGCCCCCAGCCCGCCACTCCTCCTGACTTCTGTCTTTCTTTTGAAGGCACCACTGCTCTCCCAGTCATCCAAGCCCCAAACCTCCAAGTAATTTTTGCTTTTCCCTCCACCTCCTTCCTTCCATTCTAGCTTTGATCCATCTTCTCTTCTCATTTTCTCGGCCATTTCCAGGCTCTCCTTGTCCCTCCTGCTTCATACGTTGCCTCTCTGTGATAAGGTGCATGGGAAGGCAGATGCTTTATTTACTGACTTTCATTCTTTCCTCTGAGCCTCGGTTGATTAATTCGTTTATTTGAGAACATAAAGGCAGCTGCTATCACTCAAGCAATAAATAAGACAGGAGATATACTTGCTTACATAGACACAGCGACGGTAATGAATATCAGGAAATTTTAAGTAGGAAAGAAACAGAGAGATTGAACGAACCTATACCTACAAAAGTATCTACTTTCCAAGAGTATCTTTCATTTACGATAGGAAAAAAAATGTTTTCTTGTATTATAAAATGCGTAATACTATATGGAGTTGGACCTGAATTACTTGCATTCAACGATAAAGCCTGTGGAAAGAAAATGAAATTGTCCAGATTTGGGCATGAAAGAGCTATGGCGACAATTTAGTAGCCAACTATTTTTAGGGATGACAGCAGCACATTCTGTGTTTTGAAACTTCCCTGCTTCCTGCCCAAACCAGGGACTGGCAAATCTGATGCATTATTTCAGAAATGATGGTTAAGGATCGATGCACAATGCCTTCCAGATTACATTTGCATTTTAATAGAAGATGGCGCCATCACAGTCTCCAAGGGTGATACATTCCAGAACCTTCGGGTGCCCTGGCAGCTGACACACAAGGGCTGTGCCTGGTCCTGGAATGGCACCACATCGTTTCCTTTGTCACCTGTCACCAGCAGGGACCACGCAAACATTCCTGTGCCCCTCAGAGTGTCTCAGGAATAATCATCTAGCCTCCCCCTTTTCCCATAAGAATGGCCGGGAGCAGAGGCCCAGGAGTCAGAAAGATCTGCTAGCGTTTGTTATTGTGGCTGCCACCGTTATTACTTGCTTTCCTATTCCAACCCCAATCTCCGTTCACAGTACTGTGTCAGATCGCTTCATCTTCTGAAAGCTGACTCAGAGTGCACAAAAGCTAGGGATATTCAGGAGCTGGATTATTTGCTGCATGAGCAAGAATGATGTCTTCCTGGGCAGGCAGGTATCCATCCTCAAGTGTTTTCGGGTCCCGTGGCTCCGCCCCACATTTCTAGGTATATGTCATATATGTGTGGAGGCCTAGGTTAGGACTTGGTTCAGAGCACCTCACCTGACCTCCATAGCAGTCCTGTGGAGTACATTCTGTTAGGAGGAAAGAGAATTAAAATGTTTTGGCCTCCGACTTCACAGTCAGCAAGGAAAAGGGTATTTCTGACTCGTTTTTGCCTCCTTCCCTCCAACGTTTTACAAAATTGGGTGGGTTTTTTTTGTCTGTTTTTATTTTTCTCTTTTCAGATCCCTACACCTTGCTACGCATTCATATCATATTAGTGCAGTCATCTTTGACATTGAAGTTAGTCATTTAGGTCCTTAAGTAAAATCCTGTATGCATGAGATAAACCTTGCCTATATATCTGTATATATATATATATATATATATATATATATATATATATATATCACCTGTAGATGAATAAGATAAAAAGTTCTCATTCAGCAGGTGATTAGAAATAATGTGGGTGAAATATGTCCGGCTCTAAATATCTCAGCAGGGGACGAATTAGAACCCAGAGCATACTGCTTCCCCGAATACATAGCTCACCTACTTAGACTAATTCTGAACAGCTTAAACTGATGTCATAATAGGTTCCTCTAGTTAGATAGCATGGCTTAACAAGCAGGGGTTCTGGAATCTTCCAGAACGTTCTTCTACTTTACAACCTGGGTAGCTATGGAGGTGTTACAATAGCCTGACCAGAGGAATTAGACTTCACCAAGCTGGTAGGAGAGGAGGCATTAGAGGCAGAAAGTGGAGCCACAGAATAGCACAGGGGACACAGAGAGGTATTAGAGTTATACTATTTCTGCAACCTAAGGACCAAGGCCCACGAAGAAGGATGCGGGATCTGGAAGGATAAGGAGCGTGTACTTTATAAGGTGAAGGACCAAAGATAGGCTGGAAGCAAGGTAGTCGAGTCAAACAGGACTTCTGTGCAACTCCAATAGTGGATCTCCCTCCTCTCTTATCTTTCCACCTGCATGCAATAACCTAACGCCTCCCTTCCTCAAGACAAACGGTTCATTTCCAGGCCCTGCCCAGAACTCATCGGCATTGCAAGGCCTTGTCTGCCTCTCCTTGTCTGTACCTCCTCCGGGTCGCCCACACCTACCTGAGTCTTCTCTATGTGTCGGTTCAAAGAAACCTCAGAGGGGCCAGCTGTGGCGGGCAGAGAAGTAACAGATTGCTCATCTCCACATTGCTCGGCAAACAGACACATTTCCTCTGAAATCCTCTGCTTCTCCAGAACGTGAGTGTTCCCAGGGAAATTTAGGTCACTGGATTCTTGCTTCTCCTGGGGCCTTCTTTCCACTAGCAGACGCACAAGTGCCTGCTACCAGGGCAAAGCCATTCAATTAGTTCTCATTGAAGTTGCTTCTTTTCCCCACAGGTGTAAATCGGGCAGCAGGCATGTTGTTCTGAACTTGACTCAACATCAAAAGATATTTATTTCCAGAGTGTCCCTGGCTCCAAAGAATGAAGGAAAGATACACTCAAGGCCTGCAAAGTTTACCCCATATGCTCCAACTCTCTACCCAGGGAGCTCACACCCAGGGAGGATTTTGCTAAACAAGTTACAGGAGTATTTATTCTTCCCAGGTCTGCCCAAAAGAGTGTCACGAGCGGTAGCGAAGCTTATTCTAGAAGTTGTTCTTTTGTGGGCAGGAAATGATTGGCAGGCACCAAAGTACATCCCTTCTCAGGACAAAAATGGTAACTGAAAATTACAGGAGCCCATGCTTTTCAAAATAAGTTTGATCTGAGGATGAATTGGAGTTTCGGGAACACATGGTAGTCATATCTGACAGCAGAAACAGAAGGCGTTTGCTCCAGCTACTGTTCTTATGATTGCAGCTGAGTTCACACTGCTGTTTTTCAATTGGCTGCTCTGTACATGTGCAGCATGGAACAAAACTTCATAATCTGGCTAGTGCCTCCCTGCCCTGTCCATCTATCTGCCTACTCCCCAAACACATACATCTGCAACTGCCAAATTATCCTCATTCTGTTCCCCCAATGGACCACATTCAGTCTTACCTCTCTTTTTTTTCATGTTATTGTTTTGGGCTGGGGTGGGGGTGAGGGGAGATGATGGGAGAGCCTTGCACTCAGGACCTGGGTGCTGTCCCTGAGCTTTTGTTCTCAAGGATAGAGCTCTACCAATTTGAACCACAGCTCCACTTCTGGTTTGGAGGTAGTTAATTGGAGATATGAGTCTCACAGACTTCCTGCCCAAACTGGCTTCAAACTGTGATCCTCAGATCTCAGCCTCCTGAGTAGCTAGGATTACAGGTGTGAGCCACCAGTACCCAGCTTTCATGCATTTTAAATTATGTATGTGGTGTGTTGTGGTGTGTGTGTGTGAGAGAGAGAGAGAGAGAGTACTAAGGGGTTCAACACTGCTCCTTGGCCTTTTCATTCAAGCCAGGCACTCTACCACTTGAGCCACACCTCCACTTCTAGCTTTTAAGTGATTAATTGGAGATAAACAGACTTTGTTATCCACGCTGACCTCAGTCCTCAGATCTCAGCCTCCTGACTAGCTAGGATTACAGGCATGAGCCACCAGGACCTGGCTTAAATCATGGAACATATTTAACATCCCCCTCTAAACACACACCTGCCCCCTCAAAATTATAATGATTAGCCTCCTATTCCTAAGTAAAGTTCTGAGTGTCTCTAGTGTCTTGGTATTGCATCAGGCCTTGGCATGTTAAACAAGTCAGATGTGCTTCAACAGGCAACTGGTGGTACCTTCAGCAGAATTTATACTCAGCCCTCACACTCTGGGAGTTTTCTTCTCTTGTCCTCTTCTCTATTAGAGACCTTACCATGCTGCGTTATAACCAGAGTTTACTAGCTGTGTTTCCTACCAAGCTGGGAGGTTTTTGAAGTCAGAAATGATGTCTTCCTCTTCTGTGTCCATTCTTAAAGCCTGGTGCTTAACATTTGATCAATAAATATTTATCAAATAAGTGAATACACAAATGCATTATACTGACGTGGCATGCCAACAAGCATACTTTTATCTGGGGAGGATATTTTTTACTTCATTGTTATTGTTACTGTTATTGTGGGGGTGATATAAAGAGGGGTTACAGTTACATGAATCAGGCAACGAGTACAATTCTGTTTGAACCATGTCTCCCCTTCCCTCGCTCTCTCCCAGGTTTTCCCTCCTGTCCCCTCCTACAAGATATCTAGCTCATTTTCCACATAGTGTCCAGTGAGTGTCACTGTTATATTTGTCCACCTTTTCTGTGCCCTCCTTTACCATCCCAAAGTCAAACTAACAAGGCAAAAGGAAAAGAAAACAAAAACAGCAACAACAGCAACTAAAAATATCTCATTTCCTTTTCTTGGAGCTTATTTCATAAAGTAGTATTGTATATGATGATATGCACATAGCTATTGTGCCTTTGTCAACCACTCCTACGCATATGCTCCTTTGGCCTCCATGTGTGAAAGCTATGCGTCCTATTTAATTGAGCATGTTGGGAAGGTTATTACATAGGAGTAAAATCTCAGCCACATTTTATCAAAATGTGGTTTAGAAAAATTGCCAAATCTGTATATTCATCTAGCCAACAAATAGAGTAATGATGTAGAAAGAAGCTAGAATGACCCAGTATCTGCCTTCACAAAATTTATATTCTTAAGGGGAAGGCACATGCAAAAAAAAAAAGGTCAACATAGAAGTAAAAGTAGATGTAAACTGTAAGTTCTATACAGGAAAAAAGTAGAACACAGAGATGTGAAGCTACAGAGCAGGGTTTGCTTTTGTGATCTAGGAAGTGCTCTCTGAAATGATGACACTGAAGGAGACCTAAATCCTGAGGCACCAGCACAGGGAACAGAAGATGTGTGGAGGTCCTGTAGTCAAATAGAACTGGAATCCTCAAGATCTACAGAACCCAATGCAGCATTCTAGGTTTTAAAAGACAGCCTATAGCCAGGAGCTGGTGCTCAGATGTATAATCCTAGCTCCTCAGAAGGCTGAGATCTGAGGATCATGGTTTGAAGCCAGCTGGAGCAGGAAAGTCTGTGAGACTCTTATCTCCAACTAACCACCAGAAAACCAGAAGTGGCACTGTGGCTCAAGGGCTAGAGCAATAGCTTTAAGCAAAAAAGCTCAGAGACAGCACCCAGACCCTGAGTCCAAGCCCCATGACCAACAACAACAACAGAAAAGGACTCTATTTTTTCCCCTCCACTCCACAAATTATACCAACATCAAATACAGTGAAAGCAGAGGTTATACCGTGGGGGAGGGACATACAAAGCAACAAAGAAATCATCTTATAAATATGTTAGAAACAATTGCATGAAAGCAAAAACATTTGAATACTTATCTTGGGGGAAAAAATCATTTAAATAGGGATACAGGTGGACCCATTGCGACAATGAGATGTACAAATCGTTATGTCGAAAAACGAACTTTAGGGGGGGAGGGGGGAAGGGGGGGAAGGAGAAGGATTGGGATTGGGGGGGAGGGGGGAGGCTGGGAAGGGATGTGAAGGGTAAACACAGGAGGAGGCTGCAATGCTTGGTAAGAAATGTACGCATTATCCTGCCCATGTAATTGTAACTCCTCTGTACAGTATGTTCACAAATAAAATTAAATTAAATTAAAAAAAAAGAAAAACGAACTTTACAACTTTGGTGGGGGTGGGAGGGGGGAGGAAGAAGGGGAGATGGAAAGGGATGGGAAGGGGAAATAAAGGAGGAGGCAACAAAGCTTGATAAGAAATGTACTCATTATCTTGCCCATGTAACTGTAACCCCTCTGTAGAGTATTTTCACAATAAAAAATAAATAAATAAATAAAAATAAAAGGATAGTCTACATAATGGGAGAAGATCTTTGCCAACTATATGTTACAAAAATAGACTAATATCCAGAATAGAGAGAGAGCTCAAGAAATTAACCCTGAGAGAATCAACAGCTCCATTAATAAATGAGTTCAATAGAGATTTCTCAGAAGAAGTAAAAATGGCCAATAGACACATGAAGAAATGCTCAATATTTCTGGCCATAAAGGAAATGCAAATTAAAAAAAAGACATTTCACCCCAGTTAGAATACACACAACAACAGATATTGACATAGATATGGGGGGAAAGGAACCTTAATATACTGTTATTGGGAATGTAAATGTGTTCAAACATTGTGGAAAGCAGTGCAGGGGTTCCTCAGAAAACAAACTCTACAACCCAGCAATACCATCCCTGGACATTTATCCAAAAGATTGCAAATGAGAATACAGTAAAGTCACAAGCACAACCATGTTCATTGCTGCACTATTTACCATAGCCAAGGTATGGAATCATTCCAGATGCCCCTCAATGGATGACAATCAAGGAAATGTGACACACACACACACACACACACACACACACACACACACACACACACACACACACACACACACACACACACACACACTGGAATTTCCATTAGGAAGAATAATGTTACATCACTTGCAAAGAAATGGATGGATAAGAAAAATTAAGTAAAGCAAGTCAAGCCCAGAGAGACAAAAGATGTACATTTTCTTTCATGTGTGGAAGTTAGATCTAATTTATAAACATGGAGTAAACACATATAGGGTCGTATGCAAGTGCATACAAATAGTATACCATATTTTGAGGAATGGTATTTGTAGGGGGGAATTCAAATGGTATAACTCCTCAGAACAACTAACTGACCAACAAAACAAATACCAGGAAGCTAGTGCTTGCGATACTGAGGAAGATGCAGTTATATATTCAATGAAACTAGGAAAATTGAGGGGAGCAGATGTGGTGACATCAATCAAGATATATTGTACTTATAACTGATTTGTTGAATGGTAACTCCTTTGTACAACTAATATTTTTTAAGTTATATAAAGAAATATACTCCAAAATATTACAACCAAGGAAGAAGAAATCATCAGATGTCCACATATCCCCCCAAAAAGGCAAGAAATAAGAAATATAGGAAACATAAAATAAATAATAAAATTATTACTTCAAATGTAAATGTTCCAAATATGCCAATTGAAAGACACAGATGAGTGGAGTAAATACGGCCAAAATTCATTTCAAATTCAGCAGCATAGGCTAGGAGACTACACTGCAAATAGAGGCGTTAGGGGAAATAGTTCATGTAAACATTTTGGCGGGGGGTGGGGGGGTAGGGAGAGGGTAAATACAGTAGACTTTTATAATGGTACAAGTCAGAGTTGGGTCCCTCAGCCTCCCTCTTTAAGGGTATGGTACAGACATGGAAGAGAGGAGATTCTCAGATGTTAAGGGACTGTGTTGTGGTAGCAGTTATCCTGAAGCTGAGGGCCTCAGTCTTCCTCTGTCTTCCTGCTGGGGCTAGTGATCCAGCTAGCCATCATCGGAGACAATGTGAGCATAAGGGGCACCATCTTGTTTCTGTAGTCACTTCCATTATTAGAACCAGGAAGTGAACCTGACAAAGTGGTCAGCTTCCACATAAGAGAAAGAATGAGTGTCACAATCCATAACTCAGGGACAGCCGGGTGCCAGTGACTCACTCCTGTAATCCTAGCTACTCAACAGGTTAAGATCCGAGGATCACAGTTCAAAATCATCTCAGTCAGGAAAGTCACTGAGATTCTTCAATTCACTACCAAAAGTTGGGAATGACACTGTGGCTCCAAGTGGTAGCATGCTAGCCTTGAGCACAAAAGCTTAGGGACAGAGCCTAGGACTTGAGTTCAAGCACCAATACTAGTACATGCATGTGCACACATACACACGCAAAATCAAGGAGAAGATCTGATTCGTTTATAGCCCCAAATGCTCTTTTCAACCTTGTATAGAGGGCAAGTCAGATCCACAATGAACCCACTGAGCATGGGCACACAGAAGGCCACACTAGTGAGCTTGGCTTTCAGCCCAAAGATGAAAATAAACTGGAAAGCACTCACCTTCCCCCAACAGCCCTGTCTTAGAACTGTCCTTGCTGCTGACTCCTGAAGCATCTCCTCTCTCCTTCCCCCTGAACAAACTCACCCTGTGGTTTTGGAGAAGAGAGCCTGAGACCAAAGTGATACCTGACCTTGATGCCCCTAGTGGACACAGATGCTGTTGAAACCTGAAACCCCCTACTCAAGATCCACATTACTCTCCCCCCATGCCTCCCTCACACCTCGCTCTGTTCCATCTGCTCCACCTGACTTCACTGTTAAAGTCCAATATTTAAAGGGACCCGAGTTGGGATGAGGGGTGGGTGCGCCCTTTCCTCTTCAGCTGGACTGAAGGAGTCTTGGTGGCCTTTGCTAGGTTTTCAGCCTGACTAAAACCCTTTGGACTGCTCAGTTCACCTTTCTGATCTTTTGTCCCTTTACACTGGGCCTCCCCATGGTTCCCATGGAGCCAACTACAGTTTCCTGAGTACAAAAGTGTCATGGACTTAGGTCATGAGTCCCTCTATGATGTCACAGTCTCCATGGATGACCTCACCCAAAGGTTAAGCAGTGGATGGTGTAGGAGGCATTGCCAACCATCTTAGAGTCATCATGGTTCATGCACATCACAGACATGGGGCATTGGTAGAAAGAGAAGCAAAGATACAGAAGGAGAAGAGATAATAATCCTTCTGACTTCCCTTTCAAGTGATCCCCAGCCTTCTCCATGACAGCGAAGATACCAGTGGACTTCTTCTTCGCATCACTGCCATTTCATCCTGATAGGATCATACTCCTGGCAAAATGGAGGCAGGCCTTCCATTGGTGACTGATTTCCTGTCCTCAGCTTTGATTGTGCCATCGAATGTGTCCTAGGAAGAATCCCACTAGAACATGAAGACAAGTCTCAAGTTGATGACCAGGCCAGTGGGAGTGACAATACCCACTGTTTGTCTGGATTGAAAGAAAACTGTTTCTAGATGCCTAATATTGCCACATCTGACCTCCCTGCATCATATGTTGAGATACAGACACTGCCTAAATAGAATCCAGACTATACTACAGAAAAATGGAGCAAAACAAAACTCAGCAGGTCTTTCTAAATGGAAGAATAAGAATAAGAAGTTCAGGAATATTAAGGTGTCCTAGAATTCACAAAACGGAATATCAGAGAGGAGAGAGAAGAGAAATGCGTCAGACACATGGAGAATATAACTCTGGAGCGCTAAAGAGTATTCTCTTTGAGTATTGCTGAATAATGATTCGTACAATGCAAGGTAGAGATTCAAAGGGATGCAAAGGAATGCCACCTGAGGCCCACATAAGACCAGGAACTATTTCTAGTTCCATCAGCCAGAGTGGAAAACAGAATATCTTTAAGAGTGAATCACAGAAGAGCTTTAAAAAAAATTTCCTGAGTAGACACTGCTCCAACCAGCTAAACATCAGATTGAAAGCAAGATACATCACATGTTACAGGAAGCCCAAGATATACACTAAAAGGAGAAAAATCACAAGGTCTGGCACCAAACTTTGAAAAAAAACCACACCAGACATCCATAAAAGAAACAAAGAGCTATAATGAGCAGAATCAACCGATCAAAGCCAGCCAAGAAATCACACTGAAGACACAGATAGTAGCGGAAATCACTATCATAACTGCATAATATGTGTTTATGAAATTTGAAGGAAAATTGATGCTAACTAGAGATTCTGATTATTAAAATCCCTTATGAAGCTTCTAGAAACAAAAGCTACAAGCTCTAAAATATCTATGTTGGCTCTTATAAGAGCACTTTAGACATTACAGGAGGAGTTAGTGAAGAAATGTTTTTAGGTATTACAGAAAAACTGAAAATGTTGAAGGGGGCAACAGCAATCAACATGCATTGTATTCATCAACTGCTTTTTTAAGTGGCATCTCCTTTGTACAACTACTTAAAGAATAAGAAATTAAAATAGAAAAAATAGTAATGACCTGGAAAGTATGCAATAGAAATTATTCAAAAGGAAAAAAATGAAAGCATTTCAAGTGGAATAATTTGCATGTATTTGAAGTCTCTAACATTGGCCATGTGGACAGAAAAAAAATATTTGAACAGTAGTCAGTCTCTAAATGGATGAAAATTCTAAATCCAAAAGCTAAAGAATCTCAATGAACTCTAAGAACCATGGATAAAACATTAATAACAATATGCATTAAAATCAAACCCTTTAGTAATGAAAAGATGATCCTAAAAACAATCAGAAAAAGATAAAATTACATAAGCAATCATCAGAATAATGCAAGCCAAAATAATAAATATTGTATAATGTAAAGCTTTTTTGAATTCAATATCTTGCTTAGAAACATACAACTTAACAACAGCAAGAAAAAAATCATACAAGTAAATATAAAACATTACTTTTTCATAATACTCCTGCAAAGTTTTAAATTTATCATCTTTTCTGGTTATAAAAGTAATCAATAGCCAGGTACCAGTGGGTCATGCCTGTAATCCTAACTACTCAAGAGAGCTAATATTTGAAGATCGAGGTTCAAAGCTACCCTGAACAGAGAAATCCATGAGACTCTGTTTTCCTGTTAACCACCCAAAAGCCAGAAGCTGAGGTGTGGCTCAATGGTACAGTGCTAGTCTTGAGCAAAAAAGCACAAGGACGCTGCCCAGGCCCTGAGTTGAAGCCCTGGACTGGCACAGAAAAAAAAAGTAATCAATAGATCTAATGAAGATGTCATAATGAGCTAAAAAATTGAAGCTGGCAGCTGTTAGTGGAAAGCTTAATTTCATGTCTACTCTGATGCCTTTGATCCTGGGCCTCAAAGTTTCCCTTCTCTCCAAAACAGTCCCTCCCCCAGGAAGAAATCCCCACTTCCACCCTGGCTGAGAACTTCTACCAGCCACCCTCGTGGCCCCACACTAGTCCCCAACCTCGTGGGTTTCACTTCCTTGCCACCCAAAATTATCCAGACAAGCCAAGCACATCCTTCCACAGAACACATGGTCACTTCATCCTCATGATGGCTAGGCCAGCATCCCACAGCTCCCATCTCAGGGCTGTGGCCCTCTGTGCAGGTGTTTTCTGGAGGCTATAAGTGACTGACAACTTCTGTCAGTTTCATCTGATGGATGTCAGATATCAGGAGTTTGGTCGTCTTTTACTTTTAAGGGTAAGACAACCTTCCCTCACAGATAAGGTAAATGGGAGGTAATCCAGAACACAGATATAGGTTGTACTTGTAAGCAAATTAGGCTGACATAAAATTTATTTCTTAATTTGGAGGTTTTTTTCTCAGTGTACATGATCTATGGATATGACATTGCAAATGGTCCTTGGAACACAACAATTCTAGTTAGAATTTTGCGGAGGGCTGTATATTCAAAATTATTCATCCAGATGAATGTTGTGGCACTCGCCTATAATCCCAGCACTCAGGAGGCCAAGATAGGTAGGACAATAGTGAGAGCAAGGCTAATCTAGCCAGGTGCTGATGGCTCACACCTGTAATCCCAGCTACTAAGGGGGCTGAGACCTGAGGATCATGGTTCAAAACCAGACTGGGTAGGAAAGTCTGTGAGGCACTTATCCCAATTAACCACCAAAAATCTGGAATTAGATGTGTGGTTCAAGTGATAGAACATCAACCTTGGGGGTTGGGGGGGGGGAATTAAGTTTACAGCAACCAGGCCCTGAGTTCAAGCCCCAGTACCAGCACCAAAAAAACAAACAAACAAAAAAAAAAAAACAACTCTAGACTACATTGGGAGATTAACTGATTAACTGCCAATATACAAGATATAGCTTCCTATAATTATAAATACAGGAAATGATCTATCTAAATTCCCACTAGCAAGAATCAGTTCATATATTATAGAACTATTATAATACAAAATCAACCAAATAATGAACTTGGTCTTTATGGATTCAAATGAAAGGACTTCCACATATCTTTACATTTTTCTTTTTTTTTCTTTTTTTTCTTTTTTTCTTTTTTTTGTCATTCATGGGACTTGAACTCTGGGCCTGGGTGCTGTCCCTGTGCTCTTCAGCTCAAGGCCACGCTCTACCACTTGAGCCACAGCACCACTTCTGGTTTTCTAGTAGTTTATTGGAGATAAGAGTCTCACAGACTTTCCTGCCTGGGCTGGCTTTGAACCGTGATCCTCAGATCTCAGCCTCCTGAGTAGCTAGAGTTACAGGTGTGAGCCACTGGCACCCAGAATATATTTACATTTTAAATCTATGTAGACAGTGGTATGAATGTTAGGATCCTGTTTGAATGAATTAAAATTATGCACATGTATTGAAGAGAACACACAGACATACATATATATGCAAATGCATGCACTATTTCTGTCTCTAAACATGTAAATGTCTACTTATGAAACCTGGGAATATATACAAAAGGAAGAGATGCTGGAGTGAAGATATTTTACTATTCCCTTTATAAACATAGTACTTTTATATTATATTACATATAGTTAATATATATTAAGTGACTTATGTATTATAAATGAAATTATAATTAGATTATATAAAAAAGACTACAATATAGATGTAATTATAGGTTATATAATAAATGGGATTATTATATGTAAGTCATTTTAACACAAAGTAGAAATATCCAATAAATATCAGTGATTTTCTACCCTTAATACTACAAGGTAGTGATTCTTGTCTGGACCTACAAACCCCCCTTTTAATTTAAGTTTATCAATTTGGTTCTTTATGAATGTTAAAACTAGCTCAAGATTCCGAAATGGAAAATTTCTCCATGTCTGAACTTTTCAGATATTTTTTTAAAGAGTAACTCCGTTACTTACATATAACCAAAAACAATTAGATCCTATTCCTAACTTATTTTCTTATTCAGTGAACCTAACTTAGGTAAACTTCTCCTTGCAAACATTTACAATCGCCCCCCCTTCCCCCCTGCAAGTCTACCGCCCATAAGAAACAAAACTCGGGGACGTCTTTCGATGATCAAAAATGGAAACCCTTCTCTCAGAAGGGTTCATATGAACTGAGACAGGCAGATGCACAAGACATGGATCCATTTAAAAAAAAAAAGATAAGCAGAAAGTCCTCATAGTTCAGAGAACACTGAGCGCTGCACATCGTTCACATGTGTGAGTCTGGCCTGGGCTGTGGGCAGCGCCTGCTGCCTGGGCCTGCCCAGCTCTTCTGAGTGCCCGATGCTGGGCCAAGTTCCAAGACAGCTCCCCACCTCCAGGTGCTTGTTATCATTTTTTAATTACTCGTGTCTGTAGCCTCTTACTACCTGCCACTTAGTATTCCGGCATGTGGCTACCCAGCTGCCACAGTGCGTCCCCAGAGGGGGGTCCCGTGCCTCCTTACCTAGTCCGCAGAGCTGTTGCAACGCTTAATTAATTAATGTTTCCTGGTTGCCTGGAGGTTTTCAGATAAAAATTGCTAGGCAGCGCTGTGGAGAGCCTTATTAAATCTCCACTTTTATCCTGGACGTGGGAGCCTCTCCCCTGGTCTGCATTGCTGACAGCCGGGGCATGTTCTGGTCTCCCATGCCTCGTTCAGGGTCCTTAGATCATATGGTAGTTTTTGCTGAAGCCATCGCCTCGGCCCAGCCTTGGGAGAGGTGATAGACCACGTTCCTCTCCTCCAAACAGAGTGGGAAAGAATGAGAGTGGCTGCGTTTCCCCATATTAGATCATCAAAAATAAACCTGTCCAATGCTGGAGTAAATCTAAAATTGCATTAGTGTTTGAGGCATTGTTTCGTTTGATTTATTTTCTCTTCCTTTCTTGTTGTCTCTGTGTGTGTGTGTGTGTGTGTGTGTGCGTGCGTGCGTGCGTGCACGCACGCACGCGCACAAGCATTTGGTTTTAATTTTAAAAAGAGTATTTTTCAAATTGAAGTTTCTCAAGCTGGGCACCAATGGCTCATGCCTGTAATCCTAGGTATTCAAGAGGCCAAGATCTGGAGGATTGAGGTTCAAAACCAAAATGGTCAACAGAAAAATAAACAGGGCTAGAGGCACAGCTCAAATGGTAAAACACCAACTGAGTAAACAAGCTGAACAAGCGCAAGGCTCTGAGTTCCTGTATCAGGTAGAAAATATTTGAAAGGTTTTAATAAAAGCAAGAGATTAAGAGGCACTTTGAAGAGTCAGAAACCCAAAAGGCCAAAATTCAGAAAAGTACATGCAATATCACTAAAAGACAACGAAACATAAATTAAAATCACATTAAAAATAATCATTCTCCACCTGTTAGCCATACTTCACAATTTCTGAGCGTTTACAAGAATGCAGAGTCAGGAGAAATCTTGTAAACTCTTGGCAGGAACGCAATCACTTGGAAAAGAATGTAGCAAATTTGAACATTATATATGACATATGTCAGGTGACCAGCCAGTGAACCATACACTATTCCATTTCTTACTAATGAAATTCTTAACATGTGTGGTAAGTTTACAATATTGATGATAGCCTGGCTGTTCATTGAAAAAAGATAAGAAATACCTAAATACTCATGAGCAGTAGAATAAAGATGTTATGAATATAATCAAATAGGGAAATACTGGATAGCAGTAAAATAGAACTAAAGTATTTGAACCAACATGGAACTATTTCATAAACTCAATGTTGAATGAATTCAAAAAGTTACTGAAGGTTTGAGCAAGTGGCTTAGTGGTAGAGTGTTTGCCTAGTATGCATGAATCCCTGGGTTTGATTTGTCAGTACCACATAGACAGACAAAGCCGGAAGTAGAGCTGTAGCTCGAGAGGTATAATGCTAGCCTTAAGCAAAAGAAGCCCAGGGGTAGTGCCCAGGCCCTGAGTTCAAGCCCCGGGACTGGGGGGGGGGGGAAAGTTACTGAAGTGTATATAAAGATGATACCATTTACGTGCAAAAAATTCAAAACACTGTCAGATTTCCTTGATTACTCAAACTTATGAAGTAATATTTAAGCATACACCTACATAGGAATATAACTAAACTCCAACTGCAGGAAAGCAGGATGAGCAAAGCACATGAGTGGTGGATAGAAACAGAAAGTTCACTATCCTTTACACACTCTTACCTTTACACACTTCATGTATCTGAAGTGTGTCTAAATAAATACTATTCCTAGTGGTTAGGACAAAGGTCCCCCATGGTGTAGGATGTGGGTTGTGGGAGGGCTTGTATACCTGTGATGGGCAGGGGGGAGAGAAACTTTCTGTTTGTTGCTCAGTTTTTCAGTGAGCATGAAAGCAAAGAATAAGAATGACGCTTATTAATAAAGAAAACAATATTTATTGTTTATATGTTTTATGCAACCCATAACAATAGCTCATAATAATTGAATGTGAAAGAAATATGAGGTGAATCAATACAATCCTCACACTTTTATGAGCAAGAATCTCACTCATCTCCCTAAATTCTGCAATATCTCACATGCGTGAGTGTTAACTCTTTGAAGGAAGTAGATGGGAAAGACAAAATCAATGAGCAGCTACCAGAATCATACTGCCTCCTGAGACAATCACAGGGTACAAGTCCCTTCATGCGTTGGCTTGCTGCCCCAGCCATTCAGCAGGGCTTGCCCTGGACCCTTGGCCTTGATCATCGGCAAATTCCATTTGCCAAAGGTGATGGGCTGGGACAATTGGAGGGTTTCGCTCCCAAGCACACACTGCTGTGTCTGCATTCACAGAAGGCCATTGAGAGGATTTCTGCATCCAAAATAAGCACATAGATATGATATTCCCTACACATCTGTGGAGGTAGGTTTTACTAGAGACCAGGAAAAGCAATCTACTTCCTGATCATTCTTTCCAAATGTTCCTTTCTAAGCATTCTGGGTAGGTCTTGGGTCACAGCAGTAAAGCAATATATAGGTCAAAAACAAATCAGGCTGTATTAATAATATGTAGCTATGTTGTGTGAAGCCCATTTTAAGACTACAGCAAAAGCATTTCATTTGGGACATGAGCCTATTCGAATAATAAATTGCATCCATGTTATTTAATTAAATGCTGCCATAATGTGGTATAGAATTGACTAGAGTCAAAGATAGCAGTGACAGTGATCAGAATGACAGGATAGTTGGATAATTCATTTTAGGTTCAAGTGTCGCCCAAGCAAAGCTGGAGAAAAAACAAGTTGCATGATGTTATATTTAGTATAGAAGAGAAAGATCCGTTGTCTTACTCTAGCTTGTGTTGATAGAACAGAATACCTGAGGCTAGTAAATTTATAAAGAAAACAGGTTCACTAAGCTCATGCTTCTGCAGTCTGAGTCAGTGAGGCTATCTCCAACATAATAAGGTAGAACTTACTCCATCCACAAGGGCTCAGCCCCAATGACCCAGCACCTCCCAGTTGGCCGCACCCCCCAACATTGCCACAATTAAGCAATTAAGTCTCAACAGGAGATCTGGTGGCCACTATCCATAATCAAACCCTAGCAACCAGTCTGTGTGGAAGAAAGGATGTGTGGCCAGGGAATGGTGAAAAAGAGAACATGAATGTGTAAAGCGGTGGTGTGAAATGGGGAGTTGGAAAAGCTATTTTTGTAAATTGAATTTTATTGGAAAGAAATCACATTCATTTGTTTACAGACAGCCTGTGACTGTGTTCGCAGGAGAAAGGGGAGACCTAAATACCTGCGAGACACACACTCTGCTCACATAGCCTAAAAGATTTATTATTTGGCCCTTTATAGGAAAAGTTTTCCAATCAGTAGCAAAGAAGAGGCAAGCGTTTGAAGAGAAAAGAGGGAAGCGTGTGTGACTGCAATTCTTGAAGCTGTTATTTTACACTGCCCTGACCACACATGTATATTTATTCCTTCATCCCCAGGCTCCATAGGTTTTCTAAACAAAGGGCAGACAATAGAAGACCACAGAAAATGGTAGAGGGGTTTTAAATTGATGGAGTAGATAGTAAAAATTCTAGAGTATAAAAAAAGTGAGCTATCTGGAAAATTAAGTAAGAATGAAATCAGATAAAGGACATCTGAAAGAAAGGCACCAATAAAATACAGAGACTAGCCAGGTACCTCTGGCTTACACCTGTAATCCCAGCTACTCAGGAGGCCAAGATCTGAGGATCCCAGTTCAAAGACAGCCTGGGCAGGAAAGTCTGTAAGACCCTTTAATCTCCAATTAGCCACCAAAAGGCAGAAGTGGCGCTGTGGCTCAAGTAATAGAACACTGGCCTTGAGCACAAAAGCTCAAAGACAGTGCCCAGGCTGTGAGTTCAAGTACTAGGAACAACACACACACACACACACACACACACACACACACACACACACACACACACACACACACACACACGCACGCACGCACGCAAATAAAAGAATAAAGATTCAATGCCAATTGAGAGAAACTTTTTAAAAGGTGGCTCAGTCCTGGTAACAAACTACTGTGATGGGATAGAACAGGTCTTTCCTCTCTGACGGGATGTTCTTCCTTTTGTTGAACTAGAGCCACAGAACTGGGTTCACATCATAGCTCTGCCATTTACCAGTTCTGTGTCTTTAGAAAAGACTCTTCAAGCATCTCCATTTATCCACCTGCAATACCAGAATGGTAGAACTCTGTCTCTGCTGCTCTGCTGAGAATCTCCATGGTACAGCATATTGGGCAAAGGCCTTTCCCACATTTTCTCTGTTATGCCCAAGAGAATGGTTACTAAGCCTCCTTTCCAAATAAGAAAACACAGGCTCTGAAAGTTTTCATAAATTGCCTAATACTATATAGCTGATAAAATAACAAAATTCATTTCAAATTTAGGATAGCTCTCTGCCTGTCCTGGGAGTCATATGGTAATATAATCTTTGATATTGTCATATCAAAGATGCCCACTCCTTCATTCTGGAAATTTCTGTATCAGCATTTAGCTAGATACAGCTTCTCCTCTTCCATGCCTTTAAAACAGAGTTGATTATCACTCACCCAAACATCCATGTCTATTTCACATTCCAAACCTCTCTTGTAGATAGTTTGACTGTATTCTTCTAGCCCTTGAAGTGTGGGTTCAAGTGATATAAGCCACTTCTACACTTGGAAAACTAGCTAACAACCAACATATAGAAAGAGTTTTTTGCATAAGGGTTCATTCTATATGTAATTAGCTGTGTTGTACAAGTGTTTTTTCTATGGTGATAGTAATGAATAGCTAAAGAACACGCCTTCATCCATGAACCTCTCTCTCTTGACCCTCACAAGAAAGAATTACAGTTATTATCCAAAACATGTTACAGATGAAAAAGCTGAGCAGTATGATACTGTAGGTAAGAGCAAGCTCTTTCATCAAGTCTCTCATTCTGTCTCCTTGTCCCTAACCAGGTGTTGAAACACAGTCAGCTTTGTCATTAAATGAAGCAACCAGCATTTGTGCATAAACCAGGTCCAAACTGGACACAACAGGCATTTCTTATAAATAACAGAAATAGCTGAGAAGTTATGGAAAAGAGGGGCAATTACTCCTATCATCTTTTTCACAGTTAAACCATTATTGTATTTTTTTCCTCTCCTTCACCATACGATACTTCAGTTACAACCAATGTCAACTTTCTTTTTCTTTTCCTTTTTTTTTGTTCTTGTCAGTTGTGGAGCTTGAACTCTGGGCCTGGCTGCTGTCCCTAAGTTCTTCAGCTCAAGGTGAGTGCTCTATCACTTGAGCCATAGCGCCACTTCTGGTTTATTGGTGGTTTATTGGAGATAAGAGTCTCACAGACTGTCCTACCCTAGCTGGCTTTGAACCAGGATCCTCAGATCTCAGTTTCCTGAGTAGCTAGGATTACAGGCGTGAGCCACCAGCACCCTGCTCCAGTGTGAACTTTCATAGTTTTAAAGTCTTTGTTTTCTGATCCCAACTCTCTCTCTCTCTCTCTCTCTCTCTCTCTCTCTCTCTCTCTCTCTCTCTCTCTCTCTCTCTCTCTCTCTCTCTCTCTCTCTCTCTCCTTCCCTCCATCCCTCCCCCTCCCTCCTTATTTCTCTCCCTCCCTCCCCCTTCTCCCACCCATTGAAAACTTGAAGTAGATACAACTCTGTCACCACATTCCCACCCTCTCTTTGGCAAAGTCTGGGGCAATACCTTCTAGAGGGCCTTCGCCAGGGCTGCTTCTCCTCTGGTCCATGAGGACATTAGGGAGGTCAAAGACCATAACCTTCCAGCCTGGCTTACCCCTGCACTGAGACCAGCTGCTCTGACCTCCAGCCTCCTAGTTAGTCTCACAACTCGTTTATATTTTTTTCTGCTTGCACTGGAATTTAGTGAGAAAATGGCTTCACCCAGATCAGCCCTAATGTAATAAAAAGAAAGAAAGAGAAAGAAGGAAGAAAGGGAAGGAGGAAGGGAGGGAGGGAGGAAGGGAAAGAGAGAGGGAGGGAGGAGAGAGAGAGAAAAGAAAAAAGGAAGGAAGGAAGAGAGAGAAGGAGGGAGCGAGGGAGGGAGGAAGGGAGGAAGGAAGGAAGGAAGGAAGGAAGGAAGGAAGGAAGGAAGGAAGGAAGGAAGGAAGGAAGGAAGGAAGGAAGGAAGGAAGGGGAATGGTAAAGAAAAAAATCAAGAAGTTTGCTCTTTGAGATATCATTTAGTGTCTGACAGGAATAATCCAAACAAATTGTGTCCATTTCCTGGTCACAGAACTAAACAAACAATGAGGGGGGGAAGTCCTGATGAGAGACATTTTCACATTAAAAGGTGCTAAAAATGGGCTCGATCTCCTCACAGCCCTGCTGGAAGCCTCCGTTCAATTTTTAGTCATTTCCTCTCTGTCCCCAGACTCTTAGCAACTGGCAAGTGGAGGGAGAGAGAGAGAGAAAAAAAAGGCTGCACCTCTGTGCCAACCTAGCCTACATCTCAAAAAACAGATCGGGGGGGAAAAAAGAAGAAAGTCAGAAACAGTGATGCTGAGAGACAGAAGGAATATATATATATATATATATATATATATATATATACATATATATATATATATGAAAAATAGAAAAGATTAGAAGCCTTCATCCTAGCACTGTTTTCTAGGTACAAATCTTTCTGCATCAGAAGAGCAATATGAATTTTTCCTTCAGTGGTATCCAAATGAAAAAAAAACAATTGAAAACTAGGGATGTTTTTGTTTTTTGTTTTGTTTTTTCCTGGTCGTGGGGCCTGAATTCTGGGCCTGGGTGCTGTCCCTCAGTTCTTCAGCTCAAGGCTAGCCCTCTACTACTTGAGCCACAGCGCCACTTCCAGCTTTTTCTGCTTATGTGGTGCTGAGGAATCAAACTCAGGTCCTCCTGCATGCAAGGCAAGCACCCTACCACTGAGCCACTTTCCTAGCCCAAGAACTAGGGATGTTTAAATAGCCCTAGATGTGGCCTCTTTTACAAAGCCTTGAAAGCCTCAGGAATAAACATTTGAAAACATGCAAATGTTAGTTGTACAGTTAAAAGCCTCCTGTAAGCACTCATGCGCTCAGGACTTCCAGAGGAAATGTTGTGTCTCGATGGGCTTCTCTCTGCCTCAGTGGTATTCGCCGGCCAGGCATTCTGCTAGACACTGGGAGCACAAAGAAGGATGTACCATGGACCTGTGGGAATTCAGTGTGGAGCAGGGCTCTCGATGGTGACCCTATGGTATTGGGGACTAAATTGCTCTGGGGCTGCCCTGCGCATTGAAGGAGTATCACAGAATTCCCTCTCAGTACCCACTAGATGCCAGGTTGTGCTGGCCAAGGGCTGACTGTAAAATGTCCCGAGACCTTGCCAAATGTCCACATAGGAGAGGTGGCCCAACTCCACAGCCAGTAAAATTGAGACAGCATGAGACCAGAAGAGCCACCATCTCACGGGAGAAGCAAGGTTTTATAAAGAAATTATTGCAATGCAATGAGAAAGGCTGGATACTCAGGAGAGAGCAGGGAGGTGATCTGGAGAGACAGAAGTCAGGTGATGGACATCCCTGCAAGACAACACACACGCCAATGAGGAAGTATGCAAAATAAACAGCAGACAGTGGCAGCCATAGGTGACAAACATGTAGAGAACACTGTGTAGACACCAACTTACTTCACTCAACAGCCCTGTGAAGTGGAGGTAGAGATGGTGATTATAGAAGAGGGAAATTGAGGCCATATAGGCCACCTAACTTACCCAGGTTGGAACTGAGGCTCAGAAGCCTGGCCATATGTCTCAATAACATTTTTTTTCCAAAGAAAAAGGAGAAAGACAAAGACAGTGCAGCTTGAGCAGATGTATTTTTAAACAGTACATGCAAGCAGACAAAGAGATTTGGCTACAAAATACATGCATTGCCAGTATAGAGGAAAAGGGAAAGAAAGGTGTCAAAAAGAAGCATGGGACTCTGAATTTGCCAAGTATGTAGATACAATCTAGTTTGAGTGGTCTTAAACCTGAAAATCGAAAGAATCATACTCAGTCCAGTCCAAGTTGCTATGCCTCACAAAGTCAGGAGCCCGATCGTGTGCTAGGGGGTATCTAAAGCTATAGACTGGATATAATGTATTTTGAAGATTTAATATTGTGCCAAAACAGAACGGGTGCCTGCTAATTTTTCCACAGGCTGTTAAGATAAACGAGGCACTCATGAGCACCAATCTCACCTATGGCTCTGGGATAGCCACATGCTTTCTCTTTTCTGGAGCCTTCGAGAGAAGGAAAGTTGGGAAGTCTGCTCTAGAGCCTTGCAAGCCATTTTGGTGACTTAGGCCTGGCGACATCTTTCTTAGAAACTAGAAGCAAAGAGGGGACAGCCCCGTTGTCATCATTTGGCTCTCCCAAATGTCCCATGCCATCCAAACACAAGCTTCGGGGCTGAAAGCTATGTGGCAGGCTTTGTGGCCAATTTCTTGGGAGGGGGGAGGGGGGCATCCACTTCACAGTGGATCAACCTGGCTCACCCTGGAGCTGGCAAGTTGGGGTGGACATTTCCAAAAACATCGGAAGCACGTGTTAACAAAGATGTCCCCTTCCAGAGACATGTCTAACTTAAGATGTTCAGGACCCAGTGTATGTGTGGATTTGCACCTTAGGTCTCCTTGTTCACCTCTCTTTTCACCTGAAAAGCACTGCCAAGAGAAGCTTGGTCTTTCTTGCTCCCTCAGTCACCACACAAAGGTCATCTTCTCGGCGAGGTCTTCCCTGATAACCTGACCTAAGTCAGAAATTCTTCCTCTCTGTATAATCTTTTCTGTAACACATTGAATTATCACATAACAGGCTCCCTATTTTGCTTGTACACACACGCATGCGTGTGCGTACATATACACACACACAACTAGTGATACTATTGCTTCCATCACACACTTCATTTGGGAAAAATAATGACTTCCTCTCCATTAACTTGTTGGATTTTCATTCATAGCCTCATAAGAGAATTAGAGAAAAGGTTATCTCTCTTTTAGAAACAAGAAAATTAAGTCTGAGTGATTAAATGACTTGTCCAAAAGTCACATTCCTAGAGGTAAAAATGGAGAAGCCTGAATAGTTCCTCCTACCATGATCAACTTTGGCCAAAGACTTCCATTTGTACACCCAAGTGAACCACTGATCCTGTATAATGAACATGAGTTTCACGTACCTTAAAATATAGATATTTGAGGCGGGGCGTTGGTGGCCCATGCCTGCAATCCTAGCTACTCAGGAGGCTGAGATCTGAGGATCGTAGTTCAAAGCCAGCCTAGGAGGAAAGGCTCCATGAGATCCATCTCCAATTAACCCCTCAAAAACTGAAAGTGGAGCTGTGACTCAAAGTGATAGAGTACTAGCCTTGAGCAAAAGAGCTTAGGGACAGAGCCCAGGAGGCCCTGAGTTCAAGTCCCATAACCAACCAAAATAAAAGACAGGCAGGCAAGCAGGCAGGCAGGCAGGCAGACAGACAGACAGACAGACGGATAGATAGATAGATAAATTTGTATCTGGGTTGTTGATTCTGTCTAAGAAAATCTCCACAAAACCACTGGAGAGTTAGTTCTCTACTTCACCAGGCCTGGAAACACATAAAAGGGCCATCTCCAGGGGGTGGCAGCAGTGACCAGAGGATCAACCTCTTCAAAGCTGTACACATGGGCCCTCATTCTAGACCAGTTTCTGGGAGCACTATACAAATATTCTGTACAAGACCAGCACTGATAGAGGCAGAGACTGAGATTGGATTTATGCCAGGTGTTGGCCTTCTGGGGGACTTAGGTACTGTCAATCAATATGATCCTTTGGAAAGTTACTTTGGAGATGGTGCCGATGATACTTGAGTATTTGTCTTCAGCTGTAAATGAGGAGCAGGAAAGTCAGTGTGGAATACAATCACATTGCACTCTGCCTGCTTGTCTACCTGTGTTCTTTATCCACCTCCACCTCATGAAAGTCTAAGTTCCTTCAAAGCCAAAAATGGCCATTTTTCTCTTAGTCTTTAATTTGTATCCCCAGTGCCTAGCACTGAACCTAGTACATTCAAAACATTCTGTAGTGAGTGTTTGGCTGGCTGGATAGATTTAGGATTTCCTGTCATAGTCTTCTAAAAGATAGAACACCTTTAGTACCTGGATGCTGATTTCTAATATCACTGTCTACAAAAGAAACAGAGGAACAATTCTAGAATAACTCTAAAGCTGGGCAGGATTATACAAGCTGGGCCTAGAGTATCTTACAGTGCCAGAAAGTAAGGAAATATTCAATATTCAAATATTTCCTCCAGGAAGTGGCGCTGTGGCTCAAGCAGTAGAGCGCTCGCCTTGAGCTGAAGAGCCAAGGGACCGGGCCCAGAGTTCAAGCCCCACGGCCGTCAAAAAAAAACAAAAAACAAATATATCCTCCAGAAAGGAAGGAAGGAAGGAAGGAAGGAAGGAAGGAAGGAAGGAAGGAAAGAAGGAAAGAAGAAAAAAAGAAGGGAGGGAAGGAGAGAGGAAGAGAAGGAAAGAAGGAAGGAAGGAAGCAAGCAAGCAAAGGCTTGTCAAAAGACAAGGGATAGGAAGGGGAAACAAAGGAGGAGGCAATATGCTTGATAAGAAATGTACTCGTTGGGGGCTGGGAAGGTGGCTCAGTGGTAGAGCACTTGCCTTGCATGCATGAGGCCCTGTGTTCGATTCCTCAGCACCACATAAGCAAAAAGAAAAAAAGTCGGAAGTGGCGCTGTGGCTCAAGTGGTAGAGCACTAGCCTTGAGCTGAAGAGCTGAGGGACAGCGCCCAGGCCCAGAGTTCAGGCCCACGACCGGACCCAAAAAAAAAAAAATGTACTCATTATCTTGCCCATGTAATTGTAACCCCTCTGTATGGTATTTTCACAATAAAAAAAAAAAAAAGACTCTAGGAAACAATTGAAAGAGTTCTCAACAGGAAAACTTGGATATTTTAAGTGATGCAATAAATAAAATAGTATCAGATTATAATGCAAGATATTCTTAAATCTAAGCCCATAATCATAGCTATTTGGGAGGCTGAGAACTGAGGTTTTTGATTTGAAGTCAGCCCAGGCAGACAAATCTGAGAGATTTTCATCTCCAATTAACCAGCAAAAAGCTGGAATTAGAAATATGACTCAAGTGGTAGAGTGCCAGTTTTGAGTGAAAAAGCCAATGGAAAGTCCAAGGTTTTAAGTTGTACACCCAGGTACATTTGGCTTTATGTACTTTCTTTATATATTCTTATATAAATTCTCTATATATATATTCTATATTTTATATATTCTTGGATATAGTCATATATTCTTGATATATTCTATATTTATGTATTCTTTCTATATTCTGATGTTAGAGATTATATTCATACATATTACATATTATATGTATTATATTATAGTTATATATATTATATATAGTTATACTGACATAAATTAATTAAGTGGAGTAAAAAAATAGACAAAGCTCTCCAAAGCAAAAAAATTCTAAAATAATAACTAGGTACCAGTGTCTCATGCCTGTCATCCTAGCTACTCAAGAGGCTGAGATCTGAGGACCCTGGTTCATAGCGACACCAGGCAAGAAAGTCCATGAGACTCTTATCCCCAATAAATTACGTAGAAAAAGCCAGAAGTGGTACTGTGGCTCAAGTGGTAAAGCACTAGTCTTGAACACAAAGAGGTTCAGAGACAGTGCCCAGGCCCTGAGTTCAGGACCCCAGGACCAGCAAGAAAATAAAAGTTCTAAATAATTCATATAACTTCCCTGTCCTCAAGAAGGTGATGGACATAGTGACTTCCTCCCCAAAGGTACAGCCAGAAAGAAGGGGAAGGAAGTGTAGCTTTCTAGTAGAGAAACAAGACACACACCAGCAAGGTTAACATCAGCAGTGGTGTTAGTCGATACCTGGAAGTAATATGGCCAGAACAGCCATATTACTTCTGTTGTCTTCCTCCTCAAAATCCAGCCCACCAGACTACTCAAGAGAAAAACATTAGAGAAACTGAAGGTCGTTCTAAAATAAGTAAATATCCCCAAACGAAAACAGTGTTTCAAGAAACTTTCACAATCCAATGAAGAATAAATAAAATGTAAAACAAAAAAAAAAAGAAGAAAAGAAACTTAGATGGGGTCATGGAGAAGAAAAAAAAAAGAGCATTTGATAAAAGTCAAGAAAATTTGAATAAATTACAGAGCTCAGTTATCAATCATGCATCCATATGAATTAAATAACTGTGTGTCCCACTAACATAAAATCTTCATAAGCAGGGAAATCAGTGATGGTGTATGTGGAAACTGCACTAGAATGAATCTAAACATAGGAGGTTAGTTTCTTCTCAGGAAAGCATATACTTATTATTATCTCCTACCCTGGTGCTTCTTCAGGTGAGATTTAATCACCAAAAGTGAAATCATCAGGATGTCATTTCTCCAATGAGGCCTCAGAAATAGTCTGTTTATCAGAACAATTAGAAAACCAGGCACAGGAGGCTCACACTTGAAATCCTATTTAGCTATTTAGGAGGCTGAGATCTGAGGATCATGGTTCAAAGCAAGCCCTGGTTAAAAAAAAAATCCATAAGACTCTTTTTCTTTTTTTAAATTTTATTGTCAAGGTAATGTACAGAGGGGTGTCAGTTACATAAGTAAGGTAGTGAGTACATTTCTTGTCTAACTTGTTATCCCCTCCCTCATTTTTCTCCCTCTTTCCCTCCCCTATGAGTTCAGGAGACTCTTATCTCCAATAATCTACCAGAAAAACTGGAAGTGGCACTGTGGCTCAAAGTGGTAGAGCACTAGCCTTGAGCAAAAAAAGCTCAGGAATGGTGTCCAGCGCCCCCCCCCCCCCGAGTTCAAGTCCCACAACTGACAAAAAAAAATCAATTGAAGAATAATACCATCTAGTTTGCTGATGATATCTAAGTCTTTGATAGTTTAATTTCTTACACTCATTATTTATTCTGATTAATGTACCACAAGACAGTTTTTACAATCTCCACCACAAAGTGATCTATCTGTCTTATAATTGGTGAAATTACTCAAATTCTTCTCACTATGAATTTTTTTTTTTTTTTGCTACCACCAAAGAGACCTTGAAATAACTCCTCTGGTGTCGGCAAGCCTGCAAGCCTCTTTGCTTCCATTACAGAGACCACCTCCCTCTCCCCTTCCATCTCCATAATCGCTGTTTCCCTCTGAATTCATCCAGAGTAACCAGAATAATAGCCGAGTCTGCGGGATGGCCAGTCGTGGTAAGGAAGGCTGGACAGGTGCAGAAACCCAGCTGCTAGGCCCACCTCCGACTTGGCCTTTTCTTTCAAAGATCTGAGTCATTTCCTCTGGTTCCTTTTTATCCAATTGAGATGAAAATTTGCTTTTCTCTTTGCGTCTCCATGCCCCTTTGGTGTCTAAAGTCTACCTTTATCCCTCTGGATTGTCACTGCTTCTGAAGGGAAAGATAAAGCTAAGCTCTGGAGCCTGCCTGAGGCCTGAGACCACTCTGCATGACAGGAGGTCACCGTGAAATCCCTTCTCCCTCCTTCTTCTCAAGGTAAGCCTGTCCATCAACCATTCCCCACCACTTACCCACACAGTGGCAACGACACCTTCCCAAACCCTGACCCGAAAAGCCTGTATATTTACACTGTGCCACCAGGAAGCCGAATGAACTCACGGAAGCCAGTTTCATGAAATCTGTGTCCATGTATTCCTCAAACGGTGTTCATTCACATCCAAAGCCCATGTGTTTCCTGGGCCGCCATTTCTCAGACTGAAAAAAATCCCAGTGTTATTTCACTTTGCGGGCAACTCTAAATTAGATTGTAAACAGGGACCTGTGAGGAAACAGAATCAAACACCAACTTTCATAATTATTAGAAAGTGTTCGTTCTCATTAACAAGGGGTAATTGTTTCTGTTTTGTAAATTGATCTGAGATGAAAGGAGTTAGTTAATAATTTATACTGTACGAAGGAAAAGGGGGTGATGAAAAGACTCTACGGAAGGATTTGAATTAAACAGCCTTTCACCCTTTTAATATCTCACAAGAGATTCTTCTGCACTGGTTCATTTAATTTAGTGGACACCGCGGTGTGGCCCATTGATTGTGGACAAAACTTCTGAAGGGCCTGGTGTGCACCCCGGTTAAAACGTGGGAAGAGAGTAAAGTTGGACGTGAATTAATTTGATTCTGTACATAATTCTTTTTCAATGGGATTCTGTGTCCCACTGCAAAGGCATGAAAAAAGGAGACACTGAGTTTGATTGCTCAATATTCATCTACGTTTTCCTCTCTATGGGCACAATATGCTTGGCTTAATTAACTTTTCTCAAAGGTGATGCGGTGTGCACCATCTGCTGTGAGGCGCCCACATTTGTATGCCTCTCCCAATAATCCCTTTACTACTGAAAACAGCTATCCTAGAGGAGCCAAAATCCAAACTTTCCAACTTTTTCTTGTTGGCCTGGGAGAGGAAAGACCAAATCCATTCTGGTCCAGAGGTACAGTGCTGGGAATAAACAACAACAACAACAAAAGGAAAAAAAAAACAGGCAGTGAAGGCAGAGGCTGTTGTTTGCTGTTGGAACCAATTTCTTACTCGAGAATGATTTTTGAATTACCCTGGTCTTGCCTTACACCACCAAATTAAAAATTCTGCATGCTTCATTTAAAGCCCAGCTCAAGAACAAATGCACAGCGGGTGTATCCTCCTTTTCTCCTACCTCTTAATTTCCAATCAACAGAAGAATAGAGAAAGTGCGCATCCAAAAGAATCATCAACTCACTCCAAAAAAAAATATATATATATACATATATATATATATCCCCAATGCAAAATATTGAGGCAAAGTTTAGCCATTTAATTTTTTTAAATCAAACCTCAAAGACCACACAGTGTTATCAAGGGTCCTGCTGAACTTGCTAGAAAGCTGGGTCATTATTTGATCTTTGTGGCTGGTAATCTGATTATCTCATTGTGGAGGTAAACTTCAGACCCAATCTTGTTAGCAGCTGGGCAAGCTGGATTACGACAACTACTGAACTGGAAAATGAACTGAGCAGCGTTGGCCTTGCTCCCTCTGAGCCCACAGTGGGCTACTTAAGGGTACCTACTTTTGTGTCTCAATCAGCACTTTATTTCGAATCTTGGGCTGAAGTGTAAACACATCTCCTAGTGTAAATGTCTAGCCCCATGTTGATAGGCAAGCACATTTTTGCAGCCCACACCTATATGCCATTCAATCCTCATTCCCATTTCTGCCTCCCACGGGGCCAAGACAGGTACAGCATTGGTCAGTAAGACCTACAGGCCCAAGATATTGAAATGAATGAGCGGCCTTCTTTGCTTGGAGATTCACACTCGACAGAGTTGCTAAAATATGCAAATTCTCCCAAGAGTTGTGTGGTCCTTGCTTAAGACACTCAGAGTTCTGCTTGTGGTCTCACTGAGGCATTGACTACTTTTACAGTGAATGGCCAGCCCCGTCAAAGCCTAGAAAGTCTTGAAACATAGCTTGAAAGAGTTCAAAGGATCGAAAAGACAAAAAAGGACTAAGCTGGGATTTTTATGTACACTGAAAAGAAGAATAAAATATAAGTTCCTTAATGCAGCCGGTTATGGCAGTGTTCCCTCCTATCAAAGCATTATGGTGCTGCCGAGGAGTGTTGGAATTTTTTTCTTGCACACCATATGCAAAAGAGAAAATAGGAACGATTTAGGCCGGCGGTGATTTTGTGACATGAAACATTGAATGCTCTTTTTAGACACTCTATTGAGAGAACAAGGAATTCAAAGAGTTTGAACTCGAACAAGTTTTCTGCCTCAATAAGCCATAATCAACCCCAAAGAACTGGGTACTCCTCAGAGTAGTGCTGTGCTCTCAAGCCTGCCCAGGGTGGGTTTTGTTGGCTATTATTACACGCATCAAAGCAAGAGCTCTTATGTTGGCTTTCCTCTTCTCAAGTCCACTCAAGTCTTTGGTGTGATTTTTTTTTTTGAAACTAGAAAGCCCATGGGCAGCAATACCAAATATCAACATTACACAGAATCATCACAGAACCACATTAGCATAGGGAGCAAGTTAGACAGCAAAGCGTATGAAGAAAAGAAGGCATCTTTACTGGGTGTGTGATACCACGGACATTATTTAGGAGCATGGACAATGGTCCTTGATGTATTTCCAGCGTTGAATGAATGAGGCAATCTTGCTATATGATTCGACTAGAAGCAGAAGAGTGGGTTTTATAAGAGATTACTTGCTTGGAAAAGAATAGAGCTCTTCTCTCCCCCTACCTCCGACGACCCTCCCCCTGCCCTCGCCACTTAGAAAAGAATAGTCAGACTTAAAATGCATCTTTGCATTTTAATTGATTTTTAACTCTTGGTAAGAACATTTCATTCATTTTCATAGTTGTCTGTTCCAATATTTAAGTTTTCTATGTAGACCAGAAAATTTCATTTAAATGTGCGCAAATTCTTTGTGTTGACATTTTACCATGAAATCTGGCTGCTCACCAGCCTCTGATAATTAAAATTTCAGTAGCATGGTACAAACACATGGAAATACATCATCAATTATCAACACTTCTTGTTCTATAGGTAAGACAAAAATCTATGCTTAAAACATATCTTTTCAGCGTATGATAATTGAGTTTAGTACTAGTAAACTACAAAAATCACGCTGTTAACAAATCATGCTAAAGAGACTATAAGCCACATAATAATCTGACCTATTTCTAAGCAAATTTCTTTACAGACTTCTATGCAACTAATTGTGTCTGTGCTCAAAAACAATAATCAGTTTCTAGAATAAATAGCAATTTAGTTTCTAGAATAAATAGCAATTTGTTGATTTCCATGACTGTAAGATCTTCTTCGGTAGTACACACACACAACAAAGTTGAAACAGAGGAAATGAAGGAGAAAAAGAACACTTTTTTGCAATGAAAATTTAGCCAAGGTATAAAAGTCCAAATGAAACCCTGAACTCATATTTTCTGCAGTGAACTCTTGACATCTATTGCTAGGAAAAAATGGTGGTGGTCTCATTTTCAAACACAAAGCATACATTCTTCCTGGCTAGGTAATACAAGCCAAAATGTATGACTTTCCAAGAATGATTCAGGAAGGAGAATAAATTTTTATGTCTAAATTTAGATTTGAATTTACAAGGAACACCTTTTAATTAAGCATGGCACTTGACACAATCACCTTTGACATTACCTGCACACCTTCACACCTACAAAAATCCATGTAAGTTCTTAGTGCAACTTCATGTATAGCAGCAGCTCACACACACAGCAGTCTGCTGTGATAGCCACTTCCCTGAGAGAATTTGTTTTTAAGGAATGTGGATGCACTTTATATTCCTGATTGTCTTTTTTAATGCCAATTATCCATAAAATGATCTAAAATGTTTTTTGCAAGCAAATAGAAGCCTATAAATTTTCCTATGTCCTTTAGTCCTATCTTACAGAGCCTGTCACAGAATGTTAGAATAAAACTTGTCACTGGACACTGATAGCTCATGCCTGTAATCCTAGCTAGCTACTCAGTCTTTTTTTTTTTGCGGGGGGAGGGGGGGGGTCCAGCCTTGGGGCCTGAACTCTGGGCCTGGGCACTGTCCCTAAGCTCTTCAGCTCAAGGCTAGCGCTCTACCACTTGAGCCACAGCGCCACTTTCGGCTTTTTTCTTTTTGCTTATATGGTGCTGAGGAATCAAACCCAGGGCCTTATGCATGCAAGGCAAGCGCTCTACCACTGAGTCACCTTCCCAGCCCCTCTAGCTAGCTACTCAGAAGGCTGAGATCTGAGGATCACAGTTCGAAGCCAGCCTGGGCAGGAAGGTCTGTGAGACTTTTTTCTCTAATTAACTACCAAAAAGCAAGAAGTGTAGCTGTGGCTCAAGTGGTAGATCACTAGACTTGGACACAAAAGATTAGGGACAGCACCCAGGCCCTGAATTCAAGCCCAAATCATCCACAAAAAATTTACAAAGGTACAGTAATTAAAACTATGGCATATGGAATTGGCAAGGAATAGACTAATGGAATAGAATAGTCTAGAAGTAAACCACACATATTCAAGAATATACAACAGAGAAGAGATAAACTACTCAGAGGATGCTGTTAAGAACACAAAAGAAATAGTGAGGGCTGGGAAGGTGGCTCAGTGGTAGAGTGCTTGTCTTGCATGCATGAGGCCCTGGGTTCGATTCCTCAGCACCACATAAGCAGAAAAAGCTGGAAGTGGAGCTATGACTCTAGTGATAGAGTGCTAGCCTTGAGCTGAAGAGCCAAGGGACAGTGCCCAGGCCCAGAGTTCAGGCCTCACGACCAACAAAAAAAAAAAAAAAAAAAAAATAGCAAATTGGATGAAATCTCGATGAGCTCAAAAGAATAATCAATAAAATTGAAGAGAATATATAAACTTCTAAAAGAATTCAAAATACAAACAAATTGATGAGCAAAATATAGGAGACACTACAGAATATAAAAGGAGAGGTGAATAATGAAATAGAAAGCGACAAAAAAATCAAATCATCATTCTGAAAAATAAAAAGTATAATAGCCACATTAAAAAGAAAAACTTAATTGAGGGGCTGGGATGGTAGTGCAGTGGTACAGTGTTTGCCTCGCATGCATGAGGCCCTGGGTTCGATTCTTCAGTACCACATAAGCAGAAAAAGCCAGAAGTGGCACTGTAACATAAGTGGTAGGGCTCTAGCCTTGAGCTGAAGAGCTGAGGGACAGCTCCCAGGTCCAGAGTTCAGCCTCCATGACGGACAAAAAAAAAAAAAATAGTTGAACCTGGGCACCAGTGGCTCATGGCTATAATCTTAGCAACTCAGGAGACTGAGATCTGAGGATAAGGATTGAAGCTAGCCTAGGCAAGAAAGTTCATGAGACTCTTTTCTTTTTTTATTTTTAACTTGAAATTCAATGATGCTTTTATTTCTTCTTCTCTTTTTTTTTTAATTGTGAAAATACCATACAGAGGGGTTACAATTACATGGGCAAGGTAATGAGTACATTTCTTATCAAGCATTGTTGCCTCCTCCTTTGTTTCCCCTTCCCATCCCTTCCCGTCTCCTACCCCTTTTCCCAGGCATGAGACTCTTATATACAAATAACCACCAATAAGCTTGAAGTGGAGCTGTGGCTCAAGTTGTAATGTGCTAGCCTTGAGGAAAAAAAAGCTAAGGGACCACACCCAGGCCCTGCGTTCAAGCCCCTGCCATCAAGAAAACCAAAAAAGTTAGTTGAAAATCTCACTAATAGGACACACCAAAATGTTAAAGATAGGATATTAAAGATAGGAGAAGAATTAGAACATTCAGATAAATGTAAGAAAAAGTGATATAGTACAAATGGAGCTGAGTGCTGGTGGCTCACACCTGTAATCCTGGCTACTCAGGAGGCTGAGATCTGAGTATCCCAATTCAAAGCCAGCCTGGGAAGGAAAGTCTGTGAGACTCTTATCTGTAATTAACCACCAAGAAAAAAGAAAGTGGAGCTGTGGCTCAAAGTGGTAGAGCACCACCTTGAGTAAAAGAGCTCAGTGACAGTGCCCAGGCCCTAAGTTCAAGCCCCATGACTGACAAAATACAAGTAAATCCGTGGGCTTTCTATTAATCTTGCTAGCTATGTCCTTTGCCATGCAGAAGCTCTGCAGTTTCATGCAATCCCATTTGTCCAACCTTTCTTTGATTTGTTGTGTTTCTGGGTCTCTTTTAAGAAAATTTCGGCCTGTGCCAAGGAGACCTAGGGTTTCTTCTATTCCATCCTGTAATGTTTTCAGAGTGTCTGCTTTGACTCCGAGGTCTTTGATCCATTGGAGTTGATTCTGGTGCAGGGTGATGTATAAGGATCTAGCTTTAGTTTACTGCAAATAATTAATCAATTTTGCCAGCACCATTTACTGAAGAAGCTGTCTTTCTTCCATTCTATTTTTTTAGCTCCCTTATCGAAGATTAGGTGGCTATAGGTCTGTGGGTTCATTTCTGGGTTTTCAATTCTATTCTATTGGTCCTGAGGTCTGTTCTTATGCCAGTACCAAGCTGTTTTGATTACTATGGCTTTGTAGTAGAGTTTGAAATTTGGTATTGATATTCCGCCAGCATTGTTCTTTCTGTTAAGGATTGTTTTTGCTATTCAGGGTCTTTTATTGTTCTATATTATAATCAAGAACTCTAATAACAGCAGAGGCTGGAGGGGATGTGGACAGAAGGGAACCATACTGCAATGTTGGTGGGAGTATAAACTTGTTCAGCCACTTTGGAAAGTAGTATGTATGGAGGTTCTCAAAAGACTCCATATAGAGCTCCCCTATGATCCAGCAATCCCACTTTGGGGCATTTACCCAAATGATCACAAACAAGACCATACTAAAGCTACAAGCACAACTATGTTTATTGCAGCATTATTTACCATAGCTAAGATAGGGACCCAACCCAGATGCCCCTCAATAGATGAATGGATCAAGAAAATATGATACACACACACACACACACACACACACACACACACACACACACACACACACACACACACACACACAATGGAATTCTATGCCTCCATCAGAAAGAATGACATTGCCTCATTTGTTAGGAAATGGAAAGACATGGAAAAAAATCATATTAAGTGAAGTAAGCCAGGCCCAAAGAAACATAGGTCCCATGGTTTCCCTTATTTGCAATAATTAGTATATGTCTGAGGCAAGCAGAAACGGTCAGATAAGTTGATGTTAGGTGAAATGAACCCCAAGATAAGGACTTAAATGTTTTTTTTTCTTTCTTGCTATTGTTTCTAACATATTTGTAAGATATTTATTTACTGCTTTGTATGTCCCTCCCTCATGGAATAACCTCTGTTTTCACTGCATTTGAGGTTGGTATAATTTGTGGAGGGGAAGGAAAAAAACAAATTGTTTAAATAGGGATACAGGTGGACCCATTGCAACAATGAGATGTACTTTACTACTTTGGCCCCCAAGGGTGGGCGGAGAGGGAGATGGGAAGGGATGGGAAAGGGAAACAAAGGAGGAGGCAACAATGCTTGATAAGAAATGTATTTATTACCTTGCCCATGTAATTGTAACCCCTCTGTATGTTATTTTCACAATTAAAAAAAGTACAAATGGAACATAGCAGACCTCTGAAACACCATTAAAAGAGCAAACCTATGGCTTGTGGGCATAGAGATAGGAAAACGTATACAAATTAAAGGCCTAGAAAACATATTCCATAAAACAATAGCAGGAAGCTTCCTAATTTCGAGGGAGAGATCATGATATAGGTGCAGGAGGCATATAAAACACCGAACCCACAAGATCAGAAGAGTTCCAAGTCATATTACAGTCAAAACATTAGACAGAGCAAGAAAAGAAGAGAAAAGCAAGAGAGAAGCACACAATCACAGATGAAGGCAATCCAATCAACACAACAGCAGATTTCTCAACAGAAACTGTAAAAGCAGAAGGGGCATGAGATGGTGTGTGTCAAGCCCAAAAGAAAATAACTGCTAACCCAGATTGCTGTTCCCCGCAAAACTCTCTTCTAAAACTAAAGGATATATACAAACCTTTCCATGATAAACAAAAATAAATGCGTGACTATTAAGCCAGCCCTGAAATTTTTCTTAAAAAAATGCTACACACACACACACACACACACACACAGAGGATAAATGCAATGACATAAATAGGGGAACAAATATATTTCTCTACAAAAATAGATAAGCAACTGAGGATTAGGAAAGAACCAAACATCATCAAACACCAAAAGTGACAAGAATGACTACAAACCTTTCAATAGTAACCCTGAATGCTAATGGTCTAAACTCTTCAAAAAAAAAAAAAACTGGCAGATATGTGCGGGAAAATACAAAGCACAACCATATTTTGCTCACACACAGACACACACACATACACACACACACACACACACACACACACAAAATTATACCTCACTGATGAAGACAAACACAGGCTTAAAGGGTAGAAAACAGAATTTCCAAGCAAATGGAAGCTAAAACCAAGCAGGAATCAATGTACTCTTATCTGATCATGCAGATTGCAAACCAAAATTAGTCAGAAAATATTTCTTAAAAATCACTTCATATTGGGGCTGGGAAGGTGGCTCAGTAGTAGAGCACTTGCCTTGCATGCCTGAGGCCCTGGGTTCGATTCCTAAGCACCACATAAGAAAAAAGAAAAAAGCCGGAAGTGGCACTGTGGCTCATGTGGTAGAGCACTAGCCTTGAGCTGAAGAGCTGAGGGACAGCACCCAAGCCCAGAGTTCAGGCCCTACTACCGGACCCAAAAAAAAAAATCACTTCATATTAACAAATAGAATAGCCAATGTAGAAAATACAGCAATCATGAACATATTTACACTGACTATTGGGGCAAACAATTTCATAAAACAAAGACAATATAGATAGACCCCAAAATAATAATGTAAGATAGTTAATATTAGTCAATATGACCTTATTAATACATATTCAGACAAAAAATACACAAACTTCAGAATTAAATGTCATTATATACAAAATGGATTTAGTAGACATCTACAGAATATTGTACCCAACAGAGGCAGGATATGAGTTCTTCTCAGAGAACAGAGGAACTTCCTCTAAAGTAGATCATATTTTAGGACAGAAAGTAAGTCTTTTTTTAATATATTTTTATTGTAAAGAAACTGTACATAAGGGTTACAGTTACATGAGCAAAGTAATGAGTCTATTTCTTATCGAGCATTGTTACCCCCTCCTTTGTGTTTCCCCTACCATCCCTTTCCTTCCCACCTCCCCAATTTCTCCTTCCTCCCCACCCAGCAAAGTTGTAAAGTTTGCTTTCAACATAGTCTTGTACATCTCATTATTACAATGGGTCATCCTGTATCCTTATTTAAGCATTTTGTTATTTCCCTTCCCCTCCCCAAATTAGAAAAATGTATATACAAGATGTAGGATACCAGAATCAAATACAGTAGCAACAGAGGTTGTACCATGGGAACAGAACATACAAAGAAACAAAAAAAATCACATAGTACATTATAAGTACATTAAAAAGAACAACAAGAAAGATAAAACCTCTTGTGTCCTTATCTTGGGGTTCATTTCACTTAGCATCAGGTTAAGTGGTCATATGTACATAGCTTTTGACCTCTTCTTTTTGTCCTAGATATATACTAGTTAGTAAGTCTTAATACAAGAAAATGGAAATAACTTCTTGTACTGTATCTGACCACAATAGAGTAAAACTAGAAGTCAGCAGCAAAAGAAACTACAGAAAATATTCAGGTACATTAGGAGGCTAAATAATACACCGCTGTCAAAAAAAATGGGGAGGGGAAATCAAAAAATGTCTAGAATCAAAATGAAAATGCTTGGTTTCCCAGTGCAATTTTCAGAGGTAGGATTTTTGGATTGAAGTGATTGGATCCTGAAAGCTCTGGCCTAATTGAGAGATTGGTTCATCTACTTGATTCTTAATTTGATAGCATTATTGGTAGGTGGTAGAAATGAGGAGGTGGGGTTCAGTTGCAGGAAGCAGGTCACTGGAAGAATGTCTTTGAGGGACATATCCCCATCCTTTCCCTTCCCACCCACCAGGAGATGTTGAGTGGTGTTCGCTCTCTGCTATGATGTTCGGCCTTACACAGAGGCCCAGATTCTGTGGAGCCAAGACAACATGCACTTTGGGCTGGGGAGGTGGCTCAGTGGTAGAGCGCTTGCCTTGCATGCATGAGGCCCTGGGTTCGATTCCTCAGCACCACATAAGCGAAAAGAAAAAAAAGCCAGAAGTGGTGCTGTGGCTCAAGTGGTAGAGCGCTAGCCTTGAGCTGAAGAGCTGAGGGACAGCGGCCAGGCCCAGAGTTCAGGCCCCACAACTGGACCAAAAACAAACAAAAAAAAAGACAACGTGCACTGAAACTTCCAAAACAGAGCCAAAATTCATCTTTCCTGGGTTTTTTTTCTTAGAGCTATTTCTTTCAGGTGCTTGTCACAACAATGAAAATGGTTACTAACATTCCAGGAAACTGTGTTCTGCAAAACTAGATGCAGCAGAAACATGGCTAATAAGATGAATGTCTTTAAAGTTCGTACTAGGTCGATTCACATACAATGAAGGTAGGTGGGGCCATATCTGACAATATAAAATTCAATCCAAAATTCAAAAAGAATCAAGAAGGAAACTCAATTACTAAGAATATAAAAGTGTCATGAGCCGTAATGTACCATCAATAGAATAAAGCCATGAGAAATGAAAGAATAATTTGACAAATTCTCAGTCGCAGAGGGAGGCTTTAAGATATGTTCTCAAAAACTGACAGATAAAATGGGATAAAAATAAATTCTAAAAATAAGATGTCAAAAGAGAGAGCAGTAGAGGGGGGTCATTTTGATTAAAATATATTATATGCATGTGTGAAATATCATGGCAAAACCTCTTTATAGACTATAAAAGTATTTAAAAATAGACTGTATTTAATAGCTTTATTTAGAAAGTTTGTGCCACCAACAAAGAATACATTCTTTTCAAAACCTAATTAAACATCTGCAAAAAAGTGGCTATATTGTAAAGGCCTTAAAGAAATTTCATAGAATGTAAAATATAAAAGCTAAAATTTTCCATGCAAGATTCATATTAAAAACTGATGTAGAAGGTGGGGGAGATGTCACCCAGTTTTGCATGTGTGTGTGAGTGTGTGTGTGTGAGTGTGTATATGTGAGAGTGTATATGTGTGTGTGATAGTGTATATATGGGAAGGGCACACCAGTACTGGCACTCTCTCACCTGAACCACAGCTCCACTTCCAGTTTTTTAATGATTAATTGGTGATGAGAGTCTCATGAATTTTTTGCCTGGGCTAGCTTCAAACTGTGATCCCCACATTTCAGCTTCCTGAGTAGTTAGGATTACAGGTGTGAGCCACTGGAGCACAGCCATCAGCACCAATAGTTTAAAAAGAAAAGACGAGAGAGAAAATAAAATAAAATAACCTAGTGGTTTTAAAACACCCTTTAAATAACTGCTGAGTTTAAAAGATTAAGAAACACTATAACCAAATGAGAATTTCATCCATTAGGATAACATTGAAAAGGAATGGAAAAGAGACTTTTGCTGCTAGAGGTGAAAATAATCAATATGTATACACTAACTAAAGAGAGTTTGGCTCTGTTCAGGAGTTCCAGCAGTACATCTGGGTGTGTATGAACGAGGCCCTTCAGATCAATGGGGGTATGTCAATTATTCTACAGTGGTCCTGAGCTCATTGGCTAGCTAGTGAGAAATCAGTCATCAAAATAGATAACTTCCACTTAGATTAGAAGTTTAGGGCTTAACATGAAATCATGCAAATTTTAAAATCAAAAGCTGCAACAACAACGAAGAAGAGACTGGTGGATTTGACTAAATTAAAATATTCAGGTCAGGTGCTGGTGGCTCATGCCTGTAATCCTAGCTACTCAGGAGGTTGAGATATAAGGATCACAATTCAAAGCCATCCTGGGCAGGAAAATCCATGAGGCTCCTATCTCCAATTAACCACCAGAAAACTGGAAGTGGTGCTGTGGCTCAGAGTGATAGAATGTTCTACCCTTGAGTAAAAGAACTCAGGAATAGGGCCCAGGCCCTGAGTTCAAGCACCATGACTGACACGCACAAAAAAGGACAAGTGTCAAAAATATAGCAAATAAAGTCAAGCTGCAATCTATAAAACTGTATTGTAGAAGAAATAGGGTGAATAACTTGAATATTCTTAAAGTTTATATAAACCAGGACAAATATGATTGATATCCTATTTTAAAAGGACCAGAAATGGCCTTTTAAAAAAGTGGTTCACAAGAGAAATATGAGACTAATTTATACCTGGGGGTGGGTCATATGATTTAAGGTGACAAGGCACATGCCACTGAACCCAGCTATGATTTCTGAAGGAAGGGTCTCACTAAATTTGCAGCCTAGGCTGGCCTCAAATTATAATCCTGCATTCTCAGCCTCTCAAATATCTAATATTATAGGTATAAGACACCCACTCCCAGCTCATTGGTTTTATTTATTTCCATCTTTCTATAATTTCAAAAATAGCCATGAATATTTTGTGCAGGAAATGAATACATTTAACACAAGTTGCATGTTCTATCAGAACATAGAAGAATATTCAGTAGTGAGAAGAATAGTCACAGCATATTATTAAATAAAAAACAGTGGTTTGGAAATACTACATTTAGTGTTACTGAGTTTATGCATATACACACATACATACAGAGACAAGACTATATAGTTACCTTAAAGCATTTTTATTTCTGGGTAATAAAATATTTTCTCTCCTTTGTAATAATCTGTATTTTCCAAATTTTTGATGGATAAAAATCTCCACTCTAATCAGGATAAAGGGCAGCAGGAAGAGAGAAGAAAAGGTGTTTGGGCTCTTAAAAAATGGGATGTACATGAATGGGTTGAAGGTCAAGCCATCAATCCTACACAGATTGTCCTAGCCTTGCAGGAAATGATTCTCAGTGTTGAACTGATTTTTCCCTCAAGTACTTATTTTCTACAACTGTTCACACTGAGCTTCAGAACACTATTAAAATATTAATGTATTCTTCTCATGTTGTCCTCTCATGTTGCCCACTTTCTATCTGAGCCATAAATCTCTACTTTTCCAACCTCTGGAAAGCTGAGGCAGCTCGCCCAAGGTGACAAACACTGCTTGTTTGGTGGCAAGAGGACAGGGACACAAGAGTTAGAGCTCCAAATCCAGGATTATCTTCTTGGAGGAAAAAAAAATAGGTTTCTAAAAATCCATCAAACGATTTTTAAAATCTATGTGTTTTGGGGTTCTGAAAAGTGGAAACAAGGCAAGTGTTCATCACTTCTATGATGGATCCAACTCCCCCAATCCTCTAACAGCAACTGTCATGTGAAGAGAGGATGACCATAACGCTGACACCGCTACTCCCACAACAGTGAGTGACTACGGAAGGCCCAACAAAGACTTGCAGTGTTATCGTCATTTTTTTCTTCTTTGATGGTGGGCCTTCTTCAAGGTGAATCTCAGAACCAGGGAAGTCCAGCTCTGGCAATCACTTACAATCTCTCCACCCATGTTTAATGTCCCCTGGAAACTTAGAAAGCTTCTACCAGCACCAGAGGGGGTGACATGCTTCAGCAGACATGCCAAACAGGCACACTTTTGAAAGACAGCCGTATGCTTCCCACACATAGCAGTCCACCACAGCCCCTCCCAACCAAAACCCAAATATATATTGCAACAATCTGTCAGATCCATAAATGGCGTGTCGTCTAATAACCCGCAGTAGGTTCTAAAACACATCAGATCAGCCTTTCAAATGGTAAATTTCCATGAACTATTAATGAAACAGCATCGCTCCCTTTTTGAAAATTCCTCAAGCCTCGCATTTGAAATTTAATCCAACTCAGAACTCTTTAAACATCAAATCCAACTTCTCAAGACCAGTAAACACAAAGTCCAGAACATATCATTAGCCCTAAGTTATGAACGAAATGTTTGCTGCTGCTGCTTCTCATCATAACAGGAAATGCGACTCAACAGAGGATGATGAAAAAAGCCCATATGCCATGTGACCTTCATGCCTATACTTTGCTCAGTTTTTCTAAGTATCAATTATGTAAGGGAAACTAAGAGTGGGATGATGCTCTTTTCATTTCATGAACATCTCTCCAAACTGCCACACTCATTTTCAAAAGCAATGAAATCTAACTTCTTTGCAAGTTAGTGAAGTGTTTACATTTTGGTATGTGTACATAGAATATTTTAATTCCTGTCCAAAGGAAAGAAAACCAGAGTTCTTGGAGTCTCTCCAGCTGTGACTTTTACTACAATATCTGCTACCATGTTACCAAAAAAAAAAAAAAAGCAGCAGTATTCTAACATAATTTTTTTAATCCATCATGAATTTCCTCCTAATTCATAAGACAGAATCTCACACTTTGGAATCAGAGAGTACTGAGATAAATGTATCTTTATGTTTCTGAAAAGCAGCTTCACTTTTAAAGAAATGATTGTTTCTTGTTAGACAAAATAGTACATCAAGGAAAAAATATACTAGTTGATGGTTTTCTAAATAAAGCATGATCATTGCATAGCACCATATTGGTTGTCCTGAGAGCCAAATCAATCTCTTTATTATGTGGAATCAGACCGGCCATTTTGTGTTCTAATCCATCTTTCAGAGCAGCATTTGATTAATCAAGTTAATGGTGACAGGTTTTAGCTAGTGACAAATGACACATTTATTCAGGACCCTTTCAGATGATCTAAGCTATTGTGAACAAAAGAAAAAGAAATGTCAATTTGGGCAATTAAATGAATATGACTAGTCAAAACTCAATATTTACACTAGCAAATGTGCTCAGAAGTAAGGAATAGTAAATCTCCCATGGAGTCTTCATCACAGAAAATAATTATCATCACACATAAAGCATACAAAATCTTCCTGATTATTTTACAAAGCATAGTTTTAAAAAACTACATACCTGGACTAATTTTAAGTCGGTATATTTCAAAAGCAATGTGAGCAACAAATACTTAATCTCCACTGAGTTACTCACCCACTACTAAAATAAAAAATATTTCAGATGACCTCCCCTTAAAAATATCTGTAATACAGAATAATGGAGCCAATCATTTGTTCCCTTCATGTCAGATGACTAAAATTTATAAAATGTTGTAAAATAGGAGATGAAAGTTGTAGTCCAACCCCTAGTGCAATTCCAGTCTGCTACTTACCTTTGTAAATAAAGTTTTATTGGATGTACTTCAGGGTATAGTAACTAATAGCATAGGGCATTGGCATAAAAACAGACCAGTTGAACAGAATAATGATTCTAGAAAGAAATCAATGCATCTATAGCCAACTCATTCTCCACAAATTCACCGAAAGCATATATTGGAAGAAGGACGTCATCTTTAATCATTGGTGTTGGGAAAATGGACACCTGTTGACAGAAGAATTAAATACAACCAGTATTCCAAGACCTAAATGTAAATCCTGAAAGAAAACTTCAGAAGGAAATGTAAAGAATCAAGACACCAGTACTGGCAGTGATTTTTTTGTTTAAGAGACTAAAGCATAGGTAATTGAGGCAACAATAGACAAATGAAATTGTATTAGACTATGAAGTTTCTGCACAACAGGGGAAACAATCAACAAAAGGAAGAGATAACCTAAAGAATGGGAAAAATATTTCTAAAATATTTATGTCATGAAGGGTCAACATCCAGAATATATGAGGAATTCACATGACAACAAAAAATACTCCAACTTAAAAAACACATGAAGCTTACCACTAAGGGCTCACACATGTAAAGACAATACTCAAGAGGCTGAGATTGGGCAGATCCCTGCACCATGCCAGCCCAGGCAAAAAATGTTCATGAGACCTCATCTTAAAACAACAAAAAAAAAGTTAAGCATGATAGCATACTCCTGTTACCCCAGTAAATGACAGGGAAATTAAACAGTAAGATTGCAGCCCAGGCCAGTCCAAATAAAAACAGACCCTATCTCAGAAATAACCAGAGGAAAAAAAGGCTGGAAGCATGTCTCAAGCAGTACAACTACTAAACAAGCAAAAAAAAAAAACAAAAAAAAACCTTGATTTCAAAGCCTAGTACTGCTAAAATCATGCACACACACACAACTACTTTGGTAAGCAGTATGGAGGTTCCTTAAAAAACTCTACATAGAGACCTATCAATCCCACTTTTGGGCATTTACCTAAATGATCACAAACAAGGCCATACTAAAGCTACCAGCACAACTATGTCTATGGCAGCATTATTCACCAAAACTAAGATATGGAACCAACCAAGATGCCCCTCAGTAGATGAATGGATCAAGAAAATGTGATATATATACTCAATGGAATTCTATGCCTCCATCAGAAAGAATGACACTGCCCCATTTGCTAGGAAATAGAAAGACTTGGAAAAAATTACATTAAGTAAACCAGGCCCAAAGTAACATAGGTCCCATGGTTTCCCTTAAACTGCAATAACTAGTATATGTATAGGACAAGCAGAAAAGGTCAAAAGCTATGTACATATGACCATATAAGATGATGCTAAGCAAAATGAACCCCAAGATAGGGACACAAGAGGTTCTATATTTCTTGCTGTTTTCATGTACTTATAATGTACTAACATGACTTTTTTGTTTCTTTTGTATGTTCTTCCCCCATGGTATAACCCGTTTCACTGTATTTGATTCTGGTGCCCTGCATCTTGTTTATACATTTTTCTAATTTGGGGAGGGGAAGGGAAATAACAAAATGCTGAAATAAGGATACAGGATGATCCATTGTGACAATATGTTGAAAATGAACTTTATAACTTCGGGGTGAGGAGGTGGAGAGTATTTGTGGAGGTGGAGAGGGAAGAGATGGTAGGGGAAAAACAAAGGAGGGGGTAACAATGCTCGATAGCAAATGTACCCATTACCTTACTCATGTAACTTTAACCCCTCTGTACAGTATCTTTACAATAAAAAATATACATTAAGTATATATATAATAAAAATACAAATACACATAAAAACAAATGAACTAAATAGACATTTTTCCATAAAAGAAATACAAATGGTCAACAACCATATGAATAAATGGTCACCATTATCAATCATCAGTAAAATTCACATCTAAACACAGCAAGAGCCAGACATGATGGACATATTTAATCCTACTACTTAATCCCAGTACTCAGTAGGCTGAGGCAGGAAGATTTGGAGTTTGTCAGCACAGGTTACAAACATAGGGAGACTTCGATTTAACAAAAAAAAAGAAAGGGCACACTGGCACAGTCCTCTAATCCTAGGAAAGAGAAGCTAGGAAGACCAAAGTCTGGGGCCAGCTCAGATTCTGAGACTTTGAGTCTCTATCTAGATCTCACTCAATAACTGAGCACAGTGGCATGTCCCATTACCCAGCCACAGCCCAAGCAGGCCAGGCCATAAATTCCCACTTTACCTGGGAAACAACCACAGAGCAGAGACAGCTTGGTATTGGCAACCAAACATACCTGAAGACGAATGGAACCAATGAAAAGATCCAGAAATGAACTCACATACCAACGGCCATCTGAAGTCTTTTTTTAACAAGGAAGCCAAAATATATGTTGGACAAAAGATAGTAAAAGCCAGGCGCTGGTGGCTCACACCTGAAATCCTAGCTATTCAGAAGGCTGAGATCTGAGGACTACAGTTCAAAGCCAGCTGGGGCAGGAAAGTCTGTGACCAGAAAACCAGAAGTGGAGCTGTGGCTCAAGTGGTACAATGCTAGCCTTGAGCTGAAGAGCACAGGGACAGTGCCCAAGCCCAGAGTTCAAGTCCCACGACTGAAAAAAAATAGATAATAAAGACCAACTCCAATAAATGGGGGGGGGGAGGAAAACTGGACTTTGATCTGTAGAAGACTGAAACTGGACCCCTGCCTCTCATCTGGTATGAATACCAATTCAAAGTGGATGAAAGACCTCTGTGTAAGACCTGAAACCTTAAGGAAAGAGTGGGGAAAAACACTAGAACTTATTGGCTGAGGCAGGGGTTTTCTGAGTATAATTCCAGGGGCTCAGCAAATAGGAGAGAGAATTTTTATTCAAAGTTTCTGTGCAGTGAAGGTTAGAGTTCATAAGCAGAAAAGACAGCCTAGAGAGTGGGAGAAGATCTTTGCTATCCATATGTCTGACAAGTGTCTAATAACCAGAATATACAATTAGCTCCAAAAATGAAACCCCAAAAGACCCAACATCCCAATTAATAAGTTAATAAATGAGCAAAGGAGCTAAAAAGACATTTCTCAGAAGACGAAGAACATATGGCCAATAAATACATGAAGAAATGCTCAATGTCCCTTGGCCAAAAAGTGGATGTAAATCAAAACAGCACTGAGACTGAATGAGAGTCCATCTCACTTCAATCAAAATGGCCCTCGTCTAGAGTACAAACAACAAATGCTGCTGAAGGTGAGAAGAAAAGACCGTAGTGCACTGTTGGTAGGAATGTAAACTAATGCAACTGCTATGCAAATCATTGCGGTGAGTCCTTAAATCACTAAGCCTAGAGTTACCATAAGATCCAGTAATTCCATTCCTAGATGTTTATCCAAAATGATGCAACAAAGGGACCTGCACAACCATGTTCACCGCAGCACAGTTCGAAAGTTGCTTCCAAGCTATGGAAGCAACAAGTGATAAATACATATGTACATACATGTACAATATAGAGAGAGGGGCATATGTGTATACACACAATTAAGTTGACTAAAACAGAATATATGCAAGAGTGAACACCGTGGTGTAATCCTTTTGAAAAATCAATAGACAGTTTAACAAAGTGAATGTCAGGGATATACTTTGAATGGGGGAAAGGGGTGGTGTGAAAGTGATCATTTTCCATGTGCCTGTGGGGAAAAGAAAGTGGGAAACTATTGTGACACGTCGTGGGAGAAAGGATGGGTGGAAGGGGCGGCAATGATGGAAGGGTGTGCACATACATGAGCAAGTTAAATTGTAATCTCCATGTACAACCATGTGAAGATTAAAAACTCAATGCAAATATTTAAAATTTTAAGTTATAAACTATTTTTAAAGGCAGAAAAATAATAACCAAGGCAAAAAAGAGGCCAGAGACATGGCTCAAGTGGTAGAAGCTGGATATATATCTTTGTCTTTTTCTTTTTGTTGTCAGTCATGGGTCCTGAACTCTGGGCTTGGGCACTGTCCCTCAGCTCTTCAGATCAAGGTGAGCACTGTACCACTTGAGCCACAGTGCCACTTCCAGCTTTTTCTGCTTTTGTGGTGCTGAGGAATCAAACTCAGGGCTTCATGCATGCAAGGCAAGCACTCTACCACTAAGCCACCTTCCCAGCCCCTAGATATATCTTAAGTGGCAAGTGCAAGGCTCTGTGTTCACACCCTAGTAGTGTACACATGTATATGCATGCACACATGGTGCGTGCACACACACACATAAACACTCACACACCTGATCTAATGGACTACTTCTAGCAGTTCTTTCAAACAAAACCCTGTAAGAAAGCCTAACAAATCAAACATCTAAAGGCAGTATTTTATTAGTATATGCTAACATATAGATTGAATTACATAATATTCACTGGTCAATCCTTGAGAACAAAGCCAGTCATTTTTTTTTCAACAATGAAGCGGGAAGTGAGAAGAGCAGGTGAGAGCACTCACACCGCAGCACCCTGCTTTTGATTTGGGGAGATTTTTTGCAGGTGTATATTCTGTTTGGATTGCAAAGAATTGATTCACACAGATAAGTGCTTGCAAACAGTAACCGTTATTTTTAAAGCTCTCATGCAAATTCAGGGCATTCTACAATTAAAAGATGATTGAAGTTTTATTCCAAGAAATTGCACAAACTTCATCTGACAGCCCAAGTTAACACATTGTTGAACTCCAAGGTTTTGAAATTCCATGCATAGAACTCTTCCATGTTTTTCTTATGTATTTTAAAACAAAGGGATTTTTTTATTGAAAGGGAATTTCAGCTTGCCTAAAGGGTTAATCATACAGAAAGTACATAGCACTGGCTGTTAGTATTCCCTTCTTCTTTGAACATCTTTACCTCAGTTTCAAGCATCTGGTCTTAGTAAAAGCTCCTGTATTTCCTGATGATGCTATGTTCCCACCCAGTCTGGAGACAGACCCAGGTCAACCCCATCACACCCCCTTCCGGGAACTTTTTTGGTGGTTTTTGGGTTTTTTGGTGGGGGGTGGGGGGGCTTGAACTCTGGGCCTGAGCGCTGTCCCTCAGCTCTTCAGCTCAAGGTGAGCACTCTACCACTTGAGCCACAGAGCCACTTCTGGTTTTCCGGTGGTCAATTGGAGATAAGTCTTATGGACTTTCCTGCCCAGGTTGGCTGTGAACCACAGTTTTCAAATCTCAGCCTCTTGAGTAGCTAGGATTACAGGCGTGAGCCACTGGTGCCTGGCTCTTCCCAAATCTCTTTGCCTCAGCATCAGAATGAAGACATCTCACTTTCTCCCAGTGTTGGAGTGGAGAAAGAGGACTGAATGCTACCCCAGCTGGTGCTTTTCCATCTCAGAGGTAGCAGGGGTAAGAGAATGATACTGATGGATCAAGAAAATCAGACAGGAGATCTGGAAAGAGTCCAAGTGGACTAAAGACTCTTCTCCTAGATGCCAGCACTCTGAGTTTCATCCACTCCTGTCCAAGATTGGAATACAAAGGCCAATAAAATCCCACTCTTCTGTTTAAGGTAGTTTGTTATAGAACTGTGTTTAGTATTTGAAATCATGCACTCTCATACACACACACACACACACACACACACACACACACACACACACACACACACACAATTTAATTGTAATGCTGAGCACCAATGGCTCAGACCTAGTAATCCTACTACATCTGAGTAAAGCTACTCAGGAGGCTGAGATCTGAGGATTATGGTTCAAAGCCAGCCAGCGCAGGTTTGTTGTGAAACTCTCATCTCCAATTAACCACCAAAAAAAAACAAAGCCACAAGTGGAACTGTAGATCAATCAGGACAATACTCAGGCCCTTAGTTCAAGCCCCAGTACAGGCACACACACACAAAAAAAAAAAACACGTTCATGGCAAGTCAGTGGGTAGAAGTCTGGATGACTCAATAATAGTGGGTGTCTGTCACCTTTTTGGCTACACACCGTAGGAACTCCTTTCTTGAATCTGGATGGTTCTCCTCTGTTTATAAGTCTTAGTGTAGAGTAGGTTCTACTACATATCTAAACAACAGATAACAGTTTATATACTTACTGTGTTCCACAATTTAACTGGGATAACTTAGCTAATGACTACCAAAACCTCATTAAGCAACTATTATATGATCCCTATGTTAGAGCCGAGGAAAGTGACTCACAGGGAGATCAAGTAAGATCAAGAGTTATAACCAATAGATGGAGAACAGACGACAGCCCAAGGAATTTGGATCCACAGTCTCTAGGTGTCCTTCCTCTTTAGTACCCATCAGCGCATTCCTGGTTGGCAGTGGGATGTGCCAGGCAAGCCCTCAGTCCACAGTGTCAGGGACCAGGACGCTCTGTAAATTTGGCAGCATTGGCAATTCCAGAAGAATCTAGTTCCTGACAGGAAGTGACTGCAATCTCCAATTTCTGCTGCTACGCCACAGATGAGGCAGGCCTGAGGATGTAAGGCGCAGTAGCTGTGACAGCCATGGTGATGTCACTTATTTGAGGGACAGCCCTTAGTCTTCCACATGCTCTGAAAGCTACTCCCTACCTTTTCATCATAGTTCTTTGCTATCTAAATCAGACAGTAACTAGGAAGTTAAGCGTCAATTGCAGGGGCTGGGAAGGTGGCTCAGTGGCAGAGTGCTTGCCTTGCATGCATGAGGTCCTAGGTTTGACTCCTCAGCACCACATACACAGAAAAAGCTGGAAGTGGCACTGTGGCTCAAGTGGTAGAGCGACAACCTTGAGCCAAAAGACAAGGGAGAGTTTGAAATAATTAAAATGTACTGAAGGACCCAAAATTTAAATATGAGTAATGGCATCAAGGAGACAGGTCGATACAGTGGAGAATCTGTTCTGGGTGGTGTTTTCTGTATAATTGGGGTCCACCTCTGATAGGGGAGGCGGCACCTCACATCTCCTCTCTGTAGGCTCAGAGGTCCGTGGTAGTTTCTTTACACAGCAGAAGGAATTACAAATGATCTACTCTTGAATACACACACACACTCTCTCTCTTCTCTGTTTTTATTACATTTTAAATAAGACTTTAAAAATGCTAACTTATCAGAAATACACTAGAGGAAAAAGAAACAGCATGGATGTAACCCCGACTAATGAGACACTAATGCATAATTATTATAATTCACGAACTTCTCTCCACAGACGAATATTTATAAACACTGAAACAGTCTAGTTTGCAGTGAAGTCTTATGTACAGATTGTTTTTCTCTTGTGGTTTGTCCCTTTTTTTTCTTATTGTGGTAATATTTAATGAATTTCACAGGCTCTGTTCATTCTCCAAAAATACTGAATGAACATATATGCATAATACATGGTGCCTTCTTCAATGAGTTTGGGAGAGATGAGATAGTAAGCAATATTAAACACATCACCACCATTAAAAGAAGTCAACAAAGCTCCACTTCAAGTACTCAGTATTGAGGAAATGCACAATAGGTGAAAACAAATCTAGGTTGAATTAGATCATTTCAAAACAGAGTAAATAAACCCTGCCTAAGATTGGGGAAGTCCATTGACTAGCCCCCGTGTCCCCAGCCTGAGCTCAGAATCGCGACAGCTCAACAGACGGTAGAAATCAAACTACAGAAGTCTGACTGAGAAAAGCCAGTCTGTGCTGAAAAGCCCACAGGAGCCCATGTCAGCAATGAATGGGAGATGGCTCATTTCCCCAGTGCCCAGCCAGGGGACAGAGCAAGTATAGCAGGACAGAGTCCTCCACAGGCTGCATTTCAGACCACAGGAGCATGACTGCTCACTTCTGCTGCAGAAATTCTGCAGGGAAAGGGAGATCTGAATGTGTGCTTCCTGTCTGCAGTTGTTCACACACACACACACACACACACACACACACACACACACACACACACACACACACACACACACACACACACACACACACACAATGGGAAAACATAACTACTTTGTGCCTTACTTTCTTTCCCAGACTAATTAGATAATTCTCTGTACCTTTGTCTTGGAGGAAGGGATGAGACGACAAGAGATTGATTCCACTTAACTTCTACACAGTGAAAAGCAAAGTATACAATACCCTATTTTTTTTTCAGCAAGTCAAGGTCTAGCATCTATTTTTCCTAAGGGAAACCAACTAGTCAAGAGACAGAGAGAGAGACAGAGACAGAGACAGAGATACAGAGACAGAGACAGAGAGAGCTTTCCACACACAAGCCTTAAGACCTTCCCAATGGTCATTGTGTCCTTGTACTATCTCATTTAGTCCTTACAATTGTCAATGCTGTTATCCTTTCCACATGACGAGAAATGTGAGAGTTACAGAAACGGCCTAAGCTAGCAAATAAAAAATGACAGATTGAAAATAGACCTACTACTTCCCTCCCTCCAGAAACATCATCCACTTTGGTTATGGGAGATAGGTAAGCAGGAAGAGCTGGACAATATTGTTGGAGACTGAATAAGGAGAGAGGGGGGATTAAAAAGGCAGGTGAAGTAGCTGACCCCAAACTCTGAATCTCAAGCTGGCAGTGAGTAAAGCAGAACCCTTGAAATGCTAGGGTTAAAATTCAAATTCTGGGCACCTCTGAAAATGAGAGTCAAAGGAGAGAGGTGACTGAAAAGAGGAGGCGTGAGGGAAAGTTCGCACCATCTTAACCACAGCTGCCGCCACTACCAAGTGTGTTCTGATTCCTCAGGAGCTGGCATGCCCACCTGGACGTTATACCAGACTTTCCCCCACACGCTACATGCTAGCATGAAAAATGGTGTGGTTTCTGTCTCTTCAATTGCTCACAAGGATGTAATACCCAATCAGCCATGCACTTTGCCCTCACGAACCCGAGCAACTCCACTATTCTTTCAGATTGTGCTTGCAGCCCCCTTACCCACTCTCAGTATCCTGTGTCTGCTGAATCTACATTCCACACAATTGCCAGGATACTCTCCCAATCACCTCCATTCAACTCATCCATCCCCAGCTTAGCTATAGACTGACTTCAGCACCCCTCATCTTCCCCTGACTCCTCTTTCCTTCGCTCCCCCCCCCCCAGCCTTTGGCACATGAACATGTCAAGCCAATGTTGTCCTTTTTTCTTGAAAAGTTTTGACTTCCCTTATCTATTTAATCCCCATTTTTCTGCTAGCATTGCTTCACCTGGTACTTCAACTCTGATTGGAAACATCTTTTCTTTGACTTCTACTTTTCTACCTTTAGGTGTCAAGTATACAATGAGCTTTTATTAAAGATTTCTGAAGGCTAGTGTGGTGGTACATGCCTGTAATTCCAGCTACTCAGTAGATGAAGGCAGAAGAATCATGACTTTGCAGGGCACTGGTGGCTCACACCTATAATCCTAGCTACTTAGGAGGCTGAGATCTGAGGATCATGGTTCAAAGCCAGCCTGGGCAGGAAAGTCCATGAGACTCTTATCTTCAGAAAACCAGAAGTGGTGCTATGGCTCAAGTGGTAGAGCGCTCACCTTGAGCTGAAGAGCTGAGGGACAGAGCCCAGGCCCAGAGTTCAAGCCCCACAACTGACCAAAAAAAAAAAAAACCTGGAAAAATTACCCAGTGGCTGGTGGCTCATGCTTGTAATCCTAGCTACTTAGGAAGCTGAGATCTGAAGATCACAATTTGAAGCCAGCCCAAGCAGAAAAGTCTGTGGGACTCTTATCTCCAACTAACCACTAGAAAAACTAGTCAAATGGAGCTGTGGACAAAATAGTAGAGCACTAGCTTTTAGCACAAAAGCTCAGGGACACCACCCAGGCCCTGAGTTCAAACTCCACAGCTGACCAAAAAGAAGAAAGAAGAAGAAAAAAGGAGGAGGAGGAGGAGGAGGAGGAGGAAAAGGAGGAGGAGGAGGAGGAGGAGGAAGAAGAGGGGAAAAAAGTGGAAAAATTGCCACGTGCCAGTGGCTCGTGCTTGTAATCCTAGCTACTTAGGAAGCTGAGATCTAAGAATCAAGGGTAAAAGCCAGGCCTGGCAGGAAAGTGCCTGAGACTCCTATCTCCAATGAACCTCTAAAAAGCTGGAAGTGGAGCTGTGGCACAAGTGGTAAAGTGCAAGCAAAAAGGCTAAGGGACAGCACCCAGGCCCTGAGTTCAAGCCTCAGGACCAACACATATACATACATGTGCATGCACACACACACACACACACACACACACACACATGCACACACAAATCATAATATATGACACATAGGGAAATCTCTGATCTACCTAACATAGGAAAGGTTATAGGTCACAGTAAGCAATGTGTGATAAAATAATGGAGCCAAGAAAACCTAAAATATACAGGGTGCATGAAAGGAATTCTGGACATTCAATACTTAACCTGTTTTCCTGCTTCTCAAGTGTCCTATACCTGTAGAAACATTCTCCATCACCTTGACAACTTTCTTTTGTATACAAATTTTATTCACCTGAATTATTAATGCTGCTTCTGTTTGTGCCCATGTCTTAATTTCCCTCTCCATTCATCTGTCATGAGTTCTTTGAATCACATTTTAGGATGTGGTGCACAAAATGTTTCTACCAGGATCTGGACAGTGTCCGCATTGTTTTTGTACTATTAAGAGATTATTCTGTTTTCTGTTCTTTTTTTTTTTTTTTGAAAAAAGGCATATCTTTTTGTAAACTGTCAGTCATTGAAATTTTACTTTAAACTATATTGAATGTATGAAAGATTGACTTTCAAGTATGGATTGCTTGTCAGATGGAAAATTTGATACACAGAGACTTGAAGTTGGAGCAATTCATAATGTGAAATCAATGCCCACAGGCAAAATTCCTCAGGCCAGTAAGTAAACAGCAATTAGTAATAGTCATGACAATATTATTTTAGTCATATTGCCAAATCAAGTTTACTAGCGTACAAAGCACCATTTCCAAGCCCCAAACCGACTTCCTTTAGCCAGAAATTTTGTTGAAAAAAAAAAAATACAGTCAGGTACTAGTGGCTCACGCCTATAATCCTACCTACTCAGGAGGCTGAGATCTGAGGATCGAGGTTTAAAGCCAGCCTGGGTAAGATAGTCCTTGAGACCCTTATCTCCAGCTAACCACCAGAAAAATGAAAGTGGAGCTGTGGTTCAAGGTGGTAGAGCACTAGCTTTGAGCAAAAGAGCTCAGAGATAAGCACCCAGGCCCTGAGTTCAAGCCCCACAACTGACTCAAGAGGTAGAAGTTGGTGGTGGTGAAACATGACTCTACTCCCAGCCCTGGGAAGACAGAGGCAGGAAGATGCCTAGCTCAAAACCAGCCTGGACTACGTGGCAAGTTCAAAGGGAACCTATGCAAGTTACATAATGAAAACCTGTCTCCCCTGCCCCCTCGGAAAAAAAATAAAATAAAAGCTGTGTATGTAGCTCAATGATGGACTGTTTGCTGAGCACATGTCTGTCCCTGTATTCTGTCTCAAATACTGCATTTAAAAATGTTTTATCTGAGTAGGGGTGGAGCTTATGGGGAGGGAGGGAGCAGAAGGGAGAGAATGGAGAAGGAAGGGTGGGGGAACACAGTCATAGTCAATGTTATGTGAAAATAGAGCCAGGTAAGGGGGGGAGGGAGGTATTGGAAGAGATGCGGGGACACTGAGGAGAAGCCGTGGATCAAGATGCATTCTACTCATCATCTGATAGGACAAATGCCTCTGTGTACAAAGATAATTTTTAAATGATTTAAAAAAAAAACAGGGAAAAAAACTCTCCAGGACTAGGATTACAAGACAAATTCTTCAAGTTTAACTGAAAAAGAAGGAGGGCAATTAACAGTCTTTCTGATCTTGCCATCTTTCTCTGCTGCAATCTCCAATACACGAAGCTGTAATTCTTGGGAAGGAAGAGAGAGCGACGAGTCTGTCATTGTGCCAAAGCTTCTTGAAAACTCCTCGCAGAAGAAAAAAAAATGTGTCACCAGCTCCCACTAAAATCACCAAGATTCAGCTGAGATATTAGGAGACCATATGTACAAACACCGTAAGATTTCAAACAGACAAGCTCATTGGGAAGGAGAAGAGGAAGGAGAAAAGTTTTGTCTTTGATTTCTTTCAGAATGATCAAATGAAAGGGACCATAATACATATTTTAAGGCCTGTGAATTCACAATGGAGCTTTAGAATAAAGAGGGAAAAAAAAAACCTTTGAACTAACGAAGGTCCATGGCTGAACACAGGAAATGAGGCTAGATGCAGCACCAACTGGCTCAGGCTACTACACCTTTAGTAACAGCACGTTTGCAGACTGCGTCCACCCAACAGAAAGGCCCACATCATTGACTCCTCCTGGACCTTTCCCCTTATCACATAGAGCTGATTTTAGTTCAAGGCCCTAGGAAAGCCTCCATACAGAGGCTTACATCTCATTCTCTTTGTACTAGCCCAAAGCCTGAAGTCGACAAACTGCATTACATTGATTAAAGTAGTCCTGGAGTCTACCTCAGCTTTTATACTGTCCTTAGATTAAAGACAAAAAAAAACTGCTCCTCTATCTTCTGAGAATGTTTTCATTTGGGTTAGGGATGTTATTTGGAGGAGGTGTTGAGTTTTATGGGTTTTTGTTTTGATGGATTTATTTTGTTTTATTTTTCTGTCATTTTTTCAAAGAGGTCAACAACAAAAAAAATACAAAGGCTCTTATTATCAGTAAAAGGGAGGAAGCTTTTCTTACAAATCATCTCTAATTACTGCTTTGTTCTCCCAAGATTGCTGTTACCACCGCACCATGAAGAAGCAGCACTAAGTCCTGAAGAAACATCCGCCAGGGATCTGGGAAAATAACATAAAATAAGAGGCTCTTCTAAGTAGCAGTAATTTCCCTCCATTTAACTCAATGGATATGGCTTCTTGGTCAAGTTGAAAATGGGAAGGAAAAATCCAGTAGGAAAAAAAAAAGAGTCAAAAAGTAGGTAGGCCAACAGCTCATAAACCCATGAGAGAATTAAAGCAAGTTAATGGAACCTAGCACTATTTAGTATCTACTTTTCTACCATATGTGGAAAAGGTATAGCAGAGTGATAGAAGTTAAGCTCCCTGGTGACCTGATAATTATGTGACCTGAGAAAGTTTCTGAAGCTCCCAAAGTTCAGTATTTTTATCCAATAAAACTCATGATATCAAGACAAGGTAGGTCTGGGACCCATTGGTAGAGAACTTACCTCACAAGCAAGAGGCCCTAGGCTTGGTCTCCAAAAATGAAATAAATAAATAAATCGAAGTGGTTAGTACAATACTTGGCATAAACTACACAATACTTTTTTGTTGTTGTGTTATCTTTAAGTAGTTGTACAAAGCAGTTCTGCCATTCAACAGCTCGGTTGATGTGTGTAATGTTAGGAGTAGAGGATAATTCATTCAACCTTTCAGAGGCTTCCTGCTGAGGTCTTTCAATATATTTCTTATGAAAAAAAAATTCACCCTATCTTTGACGTCTCAAATTTTGCTACTCTAGTCCATACAACTATTCAACTCTTTCTTTTTCAGTACTAGAGATTTAACTTGATGCTCTACCACTTCAGTCAGGGCCACCAAGTTCTTCTGCTTGTTTAGTTTGTTTTTGGATTGAGTCATTTCATCACTTTCTCTGGCTGGAACCACAGTACTCTTATTTAAATTTCTCTTCTCACCTGAATACCGTGTGCGTGGTGTTCTCATTCATCAGCCACCTATTTTATTTCATTTACCTAACGATTTCCACCAAGGAAACAAGATTACAGCATACGTAGGATTACAGGACAATGGACTGATGTGCTATAAAATCTTTATTTTCCCCCCACAACATCCTTCAGCCAAGGCTTTGGTCTGATGCTCAGCTCATGTCCACGGTCACCAAATGCTCTCAGTGCATCTCAGGTCCTGTGGGCAGCAGTCTCTGGATAATACTCTCCTCCATGTTATTTCTACTCTCCCATTTCCTATTTGCTCTGTAGACATTTGAAAATGCAGCTTTTGATCAATATAAAAAAGAAATGATACTTCTGGTCTATTCATCTAAATTATGTAAGGTTAATTTCACTTTGCATAGGTCACAGGTCAGCTCCTGAGACCGACACAAATTCTCAGCTGTCAGACTTCACAGTCAGATGGACTAGGGTCTTTCTCTCTCTCTCTCTCTCTCTCTCTCTCTCTCTCTCTCTCTCTCTCTCTCTCTCTCTCTCTCTCTCTCTCTCTCTCTCTCTCTCTCTCTCTGTCTGGTTCTCTCTCTCTCTCTCTCTCTCTCTCTCTCTCTCTCTCTCTCTCTCTCTCTCTCTCTCTCTCTCTCTCTCTCACACACACACACACACACACACACACACACACACACACAAAAACATACACTGGGGATTCTCTGGAACCTGCCTGTATATCAATTCTCTTATCTGTAAGATTCTATTAACTCTCCTATCAGTTATCAGATTGTTGCATGGTGTGCAATGCGATGCTTGACCTCTGCTAATAGTTCAAATGTCATTTCACATTCATTGCTGAAATGATACAGAAACATTGCCAGTAATTTTTGGAATTATGAGTATTTGTTTATCATTTTTTAGAATGTAAGTCTCAAAAGGCACTACCTTTCCTTAGTCTCTGACTAACAGTGGCACAGGGTAGGAACTCTGAACTTACTAGTAGAATAATTAAGTGAATAAAACTACTTTCTCGGTTACACAAGGATTTGAAAACTTAAAAAATCTTCCAGTCTAAGTATGCTGTCTTAGTATAAATCAGGAACACAGTTAAAATAAAAATCTGGGCTAAGGACCAGTGGCTCACACCTGTGATCCTAGCCTCTCAGGAGGCTGAGATCTGAGCCAAGCCCTGGCAGGAAAGTCCGGGCAGGTTTATCTCCAATAAACCACCAGAAAACCAGAAGTGGTACTGTGGATCGAGTAGTAGAGTGTTCACCTTGAGCTGAAGAGCTGAAGGACAGCAGCCAGGCCCAGAGTTCAAGCCCCATGACCAACAACAACAACAACAACAACAACAAAAAATGGAAATCTGGGCTACAGACTTAAGGTGCACTTGAGCAGTAGCAACAAAATCAAGCATTTGCCTTAGGTTGATATAGATGTCTTGGGCTCTTAAATTGTAAACCATCACACTGCATTAAAACTAAACCCAGGGAGGCACAGTTATCCTTACCACCAAATAAATCCATGACCTATCCATGAGTCACACACAGGGAAGAAAGAAGGATGAGCAAAAACAGGCATTATAGTCAGTGTGCCCTATGGAAAAACTGAATCATGAAACTTGAGGGTAGGGATGGGGTGGGGAAAGAGGCAGGGAATGATGATGGGAGGGGTGACAGGGAGAAGGATACATTGTATTCTCAGTCTGACTTGGTGAGCTGAAATCTCTTTGTCCAAATTCTTAATAAAAACTAATAAAGATTTTTTTTCAATCTATGAATGGAAGTATTCAGTCAAGGAAAGTGATCCAAAACCACTTGAAAATGCTGTAGATTGTCACCTTTCTAGTGCCCACAAAAGAATTTAGGGTGATCAATAACTGGAAGATTTCTTTAAAGATAGACAAAATTTGAAACTAGAGGTAGCCCACGTTAGTCACTTAAAAATAGGTAAAAATGAAATAGGAGCCAAAGACAGAGTTCAAAAGCTCTCCAACATTGGGTCTCATTAAAAAAAAAAAAAGATTACACTAGGAAGACTAACTTTCTCAGTTGTTCATCAGTGGAAAACTCCAAGACTGGGCAAAGCACTTGCCCAGTGCAATGCTCTGGGTTCCATCCCCAGTACAAAAAAAAAAAAAAAAACTAGGGAAGTGCCAAGACTTCTGTAGGTTTTTTTCTCAATGGAGAAAACAAGAGCCTTCACACCCTCTAATTAGCCAACTTGAGTCTGAAATGTAAACAGCAAGTAAGAGGAGTTTTTTATCCCTAACTCTTTCTTTACAGTAGCACACCAATCTAACTCACACTCCCTTTTACCTTCCCTTTGAAAACATTCAAGACTGGTAAAACTAAACATAGAACTATCCTAAAACCAGAACTACCACTCTTCAATATTTATCCAAGGGATTACAAGTCAGAATACAATAAAGACCTTTCAAATCCAGCTTCATCGCTGCACTATACTCCATAACCAAGGCATGGAAACAGCCCGGATGCCCTACAATGGATGTGTGGATCAATAAAACATTTTAGATAGATAGATAGATAGATAGATAGATAGATAGATAGATAGATAGATAGATAGATAGATAGATAGATAGATAGATAGATATTATAGATGTTATGTATATATAAGTCTATATATAAATATAATGGAATTTTACTCATCCCTCAGGAAAAAATTATGACATTGGCAAGAAAACAGATGAACTGAGGGGGAAAATATGCTAAGTAAAGTAAGTCAGGCTCAGGACACAAAGGATGCATGTTTTCTCTCATACCTGGAAGTTATATTTAAATCACAAACATATATGTAAACATATATGGTGTCATATGCATATGTATGGAAACTATAGTACTGTATGGGCAGGGGAGGCCTGCGGTGGTATCAACTCCTTTGAACAATTAACTTACCATTTAACAAAATGAACGCCAGGGAGGCTGGAATGTGTATGGTGTGTGTGTGTGTGTGTGTGTGTGTGTGTGTCTGTCTGTCTGTCTGTCTGTCTGTCTGTCTGTCTGTCTGTCTGTCTGTCTGTCTGTCTGTGTCAGAGAGAAAGAGAGAGTTCAAGGGAATCAGGGAAGACAAATGAAGAAAAGGAGGGGGGAATGAAGTCACAATATGTGATATTCAAGTGTGAAAATGGAACTAGATAACAAGAGAATGGTTGGGGTTGAGAGAGATGGAGGAGAACAATGAAAGAAGTGACTTTGACCAAGATGCATTGTAGTCACAAACTGACAAGTTGAATTGAAACCCCTTTTATACTGCTACTTAAAGAAAATAAATAAGCGAGCAAATAAATAAGACTGGTACAAGGTACCTCAGTGATCCAGGCTCCTCATTCTTGTAATGGTGCCACAGGGAAATGCACGGCTACCGCTCTGCACGTTTAATGTAGCATGAGGTCATGCTCACCGAGGCAGACAACCAGAGTGTGTCAGTTTGGAGGGGGAAACATTTCTCCCAGCTCTGGCAAGATATTTTACACTAAAAACTACAGCTATTTCCAAAGGAGAATGTACTAAGTGAGCTACACCCTGAGGGCATGTGCCCTAATAAGTTCCTTATTATACAACGTTGGGTTTGCTTCACCCTCTTTTTAAAGGATAATGATTTTTTTTAGCTCTTCTAAATCAAAGAAATTTGTGTTTCCCTAATGTGAAAAGTTCCATTTGCTTTGCTTAGATCACCTAGATATTATGCTGTTGGGGGTGGGGGCGGGGGGAACGCATTAGATGTTGCTATGTGGGTAAATAAATGCTTTGTTTTCAAAGAAAGAAGACAGACTTTCCTGTCTACCAGCGAGCAGTCCACAGGCATGGCAGAGCTGCGATTCATGGGCTCCCGTTACTTGAGTAGGTGGCTGTAAAGAGCCAGGTGGTGTTTATGCAGATGACTGAGTAAGTTACAATGTGTTCTTCCTTTTGGATAAAACATTAGTGTATCAGATGTGACAAATCAGATGTTCATCTTCCGCACTCCTGCATTATTTTACATTGAGAATTAGATGATGTGCTGGCTTAGCTTTTTGTTGTTGTTGTTGTTGTTGTTTCTTTCTTGGAGAATTAAGTACATAAATAAGTTTCTCTCTATGCTCTGTATAATCACAGTCTCACAGAATAGCTAACTGGCTAGGTAATATGATAATTGTCACCATACCTGTTTTTGCATTGTCTAAGAGAGAAAATACATGTTCTAGACTAATGGAAAGTGAACCATTCATACATGCTAAGAGCTATTTAACAGATTTTCCATTCCTCAAGGAAAAGCACTGTTTTCTCCTAAACACCTTGAGATGAAGCACCTGATGCTCCAGTGTCCAAAATGCAAACCCAAAATGAATTTTTTCTTCTAAGCCTGAGGGATGTACTTAAAAATACCATCAGCCTGCCAGGTACCAGCGGCTCATGCCTGTAATCCTAGCTACTCAGGAGGTTGAGATCTGAGGATTGGAATTCAAAGCCAGCCGCGGCAGGAAAGTCTATGAGAATCTTATTTCCAATTAACCACCAGAAAACCAGAGGTGAGGCTGTGGCTCAAATGGGTAGGGTATTAGCTCTGAGCAAAAAGAGCTGAGGGACAGCACCCAGGCCCTGAGTTCAAGCCCCATGACTAGCAACAACAACAACAACCAAAAAGAAGGCTGAGATCTGAAGATCATAATTCAAAGCCAGTCTGGGCAGGAAAGTCTATGAGACTCAACCACCAGAAAACTAGAAGTAGAGCTGGGGCTCAAAGTAGTAGATCAATAGCCTTGCAAAAAACCTCAAGGATCCAGGTGCTGGTGTCTCATGCCTGTAATCCTAGCCACTCAGAAGGTTGAGATCTGAGGATCGCAGTTCAAAGCCAGCCTGGGCAGGAAAGTCTGTAAGACTCATTTCTCCAATAAACTACTCAGAAAAAGCCAAGAGTGGTACTGTGGCTCAAGTGATAGAGTGCTAGCCTTAAGCACAAAGAGGCTGAGGGACAGCACCAGGCCCAGAGTTCAAATCCCATGACCAACAAAAAAAGAAAGAAAGAAAGTAAGAAGTACTGGGATGGAACTCACAGTGCTGTGATTGCCAGGCAGACTCTACCATGTGAGTTGTGCCTCCATCTTCCTTTTATGGTGGTTATTTTCAACGTAGGTCTTACTTTATGTCTGGGCCAGCCTAGATCATGGTCCTCCTACTTGTGTTTCCCCAGGTCTCTAAGGATGACAGGTGCATATCATTGTGCCCAGCCATTGTGCTTCTTCTATAGCTGAGATGATGTCATGTGCTACCACCACATCCAGCCAGTGTCTGAAATGGAGTCTCACAAACTTGTATGCCCAGGATGGCCTCAAACTGTGATCCTCAATCTCGACCTCCCAGATAGCCAGGGTTACAGACTTGAGCTTCCACATCCAGCTTCAGTCTCTTCTTAGTGCCACATGCTATTCTAAACTACACAGCAACTTCTTGAACTCTCAAAACTGACCTGTGCAATCAGTGCTATCAGAATTCCCACTTTACAAGTTAGTGACTATGTAATGTACACTAAGTCACTCTGCAGATATGTGGAAAGGCAGGATTGCAACCAAAACAGCCAGACCCCGGAGCTTATGCTGCTAACATGAAAGTCTACAGGATCAAATGAGATAGCAGATTTCTAATGTGAAATACCCTATTACTCAGTTAATTTTTTTTAATTTTTCTCATCCACATTCTACTGCACAGTCATCTTAAAAGTCCAGCCTTTTCTATCTGCTGGCCCACCTCCAGTCCACTCTGTCTCTCTTCATCAGCTTTCGGAATTAGAACTAGAGCACCCCCCTCCTTTTTCTACTTACTGCATTCTCTTAGCCAGCAGGTATGGACTATTATAATCACTCATGCTGTTAAATTACTTGATCGTGACCACAATAAAGTTACAAAGTTTGTAAAAGATTTACCAATGCCAAAAAATTGAGTGAAAAGGATTTGCCTAAGGTTATACCGCTAATAAAGACAAGAGGCTTACTTACACCCAGGTCTCCTGACTCCCAAACCAACCCTCTCTCCCCTAACCTGTTGCTATTGTCTTCTGAACTTCAACTGGGAATCCAACAGGGGCAGGCTCATCCCCGCCCTTTCGCATCAATCTGATTATTCCCATAGCATTTTCTGCCTCCCTTCTAGCATTTTGATGAATATTATTTGCAATATCATGATTCATGTACAGTTTTATCTTCCCTAGTAGCTACAATATCAGTTCCTTTAAGGCCAGAAGGAAAATAGTCATCTTGAAATCCCATCATAACTGAAAATATGCCCTGTACACACTGGTCACTCAGCAAGTAATTCATGAGGAAGTAAATCTATCCTGGTCTTGGATCATTCAAAAACTCTTTCAGAATCATCAACATGAACTAGCCTGAATGTTAGCATTGGTAACACAATTGAGAAGAAACAGAGAGAATAATGGAATGATTAACTGCTTTAGGATGTTGTATTCCTTTTCCATTGCTGCATAACAAAGTACCACAAAACTAGCTGCTGAAAACTACCTACATTTATTACTAGCAGAGCTCTCCTGGCTAGAGAACAGGTGAGCTCATCGGCTTTCTCAGTGTTGTGGCAGGATGCATGGAATAAACAACTTGCAAGGAGAAAAGGTGTGTTTTGTTGCTGGTTTCCAGGTTTCAGTCCATCATGGTAGGGAGGGTGTGGTAGAGCATCCTGGTGTTCAAGAAGACCAGAATGACAAAGGGACCAGGATCCTCAAGGTCACACCCTGGTTGACCCATTTCCCCTAGCTAGGCCTTACCTCCTAGAATATTAGCCACCAGCTGGACCCCAAAAGTGCTCAGCACATACACAAGCCGTCACAGGAGCCGTGGTCTACTTTGTTCCTCGGCTCCATCCTCACAAGGCTACTGCAGTGTGTCAACCAGACCGATATGCCTTTCTGGAGCCCTGACTGTTGACACAATCCAGTCCTTGTTGTCGGAGCTGGGGACTCCACTGGCTGTCAGCTGTGGACCATATTTAGCTCTCCAAAGCCCTCTAGATTTTTGCCCTGTGGCTTTCTCACCCATGAGACAACTTACTTCCTCAATGCCACCATTGAGGAAGACTCTGCTCCATCTGATTCAGCTCATCATCTTTGTGATCAAGGTTACCTTGCCATGCAAGGCAATGAAATTTAGACTCAGCTGCATCACCTCTGCTTTGTAGCAAAATCTGATTGACAGCATGTGCACACATATCTCCTCTTACACAGGCCACTCAAAAGAAAGGGCTCATACAGGGCTTGGACATCTTAAGAGTGATCTTCACTTTCTGCCAACATGTGTGCTCCTCTAAAGCAGACACTGAGTCAAGAATGGTTACAATGGTTATTAATTAAGAAATTTCCTAGGTGTACCTCAGTTGGCAGCACAGGTAGCAGGATTCTGACTGGAGTTCTGGTTTATGTTGGTGACCTTTACATCAGACTGGCCAAAGTCAACCAAGAGACTGCCCAGTGGCTCCTGGAGAATGACCTGTTATCCCTCTATATTGGGGAATGTCAGAACAAGCTCCAGGCGAACTAGTGTGTCTGGTACCAGCATGTATTACATAGAAACTCCTCATTTACTTAGCTGCCATTCCAAATGGCAGTCCAACTCCAAAAGCAGTGGAATACTCTTTGGATTGGCTAGTAGGTGGAGTAATTGATTGTCATTCATTTCCTATGAAATCCAGACTATTTCTTCACCAAACTCCACTGTTTAAAGCACAAATGAAACTTCTGTGGTTCTTTTTCTAACTGTGAAGAAATCACTAAAAGAAAGAAGTGGGCAGGGAAGAAAAAGAAGCCAGCAAGGATTCTAATATGTAACATATTCCAAGGAAGCTCAGAAGAGCTCATATGGAATCTAAGGGTTTCTAGATGAGGAGCAGAGAAACCAGTCTTAATCTGCCTAACCTTGTCGCCCACTGGTGAATGGGTTTCCTTTGAAGGGGATAAATGTCCAGATTTGGTGGGTATCCATGGGCAAATAAGAGGAGATAGATGGCCTAAAGTCAGCCTTCTCACAAAGTAATGTAGGTGGCTAGATGTTGGGAATAAAATATCTAGATGTGGGGCTGGGAAGGTGGCTCAGTGGTAGAGCGCTTGCCTTGCAAGCCTGAGGCCCTGGGTTCGATTCCTCAGCACCATATAAGCAAAAAGAAAAAAGCCAGAAGTGGCGCTGTGGCTCAAGTGGTAGAGCGCTAGCCTTGAGCTGAAGAGCTGAGGGACAGCGCCCAGGCCCCACAACCGGACCCAAAAAAAAAAAAAAAAATATCTAGATGTCCATATGAACAAAAATAAAGAAAAGAATTAAAGAAACAATAGTGGGGCATTGATATCATTTACTACTTGAACTTTAAAAAAAAAATCACATGCAGGGTTGGGGGTGTAGCTCAGTGTTTGGGGGCTTGCCTAGTGTCTGTACAACCCCGGGTTTGATTTCTAACACTACAAAATGGAAAGGAAAAGATAAAATACTATCACACTATCCACACAAATAAATCCCAAGGAATCTCCAAAATCTCTGAAAGCTAACAAGAGCATAGGGAAGGTCACAAGGTTTAACGTCAACACAGCAAAAATCAATCATTGTTCTATACACTGGCAATAAACAATTGAAAACAGAAACTCAAAAACAGTAATTACAAGAGCCATTTGAAAAAAATATGTGAAGACACGTACATGCTGAAAACTATGAAGCGAGGGAGAACTCAAAGAAAGCCATGATCATGGATCAGAAGATTCCAGAGTTCAGATGTCAATTTTCCCTAAAGATATCAAGACTTCACAAAACAACAACCAAAACCCTAGAAAGGATATGATGATTATAGATAAGTGACTCCAAAATTTACAAGGAAAAGCTAATAATCTACAACAGTCAAAATAATTTTTCATGGGCTGGGAAGGTGGCTCAGTGGTAGAGCACTTGCCTTGCATGCCTGAGGCCCTGGGTTCAATTCCTCAGCACCACATAAGCAAAAAGAAAAAAGCCGGAAGTGGTGCTGTGGCTCAAGTGGTAGAGTGCTAGCCTTGAGCTGAAGAGCTGAGGGACAGCGCCCAGGCCCAGAGTTCAGGCCCCATGACCGGACCCAAAAAAAAATTTTTTTTTTCAAAAGGACAAAATTGGAGAACCCACCTTACCCCATATTAGCTTGTACTACCAAGCTATTGCTAAATTGAAACATTGGTGGAAGATAGAGGAATAGACAGGGAGATAATTCAGAAATAGATTTGCATAAATATGGCTTATTAATTTTAAAAAAAACAAGCAAAGACACTTCAAGAGACATTCTTTTATGACATTCTTTAGAAATGTTCTTTTAGAATGTCCTGAACATTTTTCTAGAAAAAATGGAGCATTAAACAATGGGTGTTTTGCAATGAGTATCCATATGCAATGAAATGAACTTGGCCTTATGGCAAAAAAACACATGCAAATGTTAGCCCAAAATGAATCAAAAGCCTAAATTCAAAATAGAAAAAAAAATTAGAAAATTTAGAAGAAAACACAGAAAAAACTCCTTGAGGGCAAACAGAGTGAAGGACAGAGTAACCAAAAAATTCTGTGTTTGCAGAAATAAACATCAAAAAGAAAAGACAAACAAAACATTGTCCTTACAGTAAGACTTTTTGTTTAGCTCTTATTTTTTTTTAATACTTTCCCATGGAGAATAAAATACAAAACCAAGGAGCCCAATCTTAAAGAACATTAAAGGCATAAGAAAGGGAATGCAGAATTATTTCATGGACAAAAGACTGAGGCACTTTGGTGGTATTGTTTTTTTTTTTTCTAGAGGATGATTTAAACTACAGGAGCCTGAGGGAAAGAGTAGAAAGTCTGGGATGAAGGCTGCAGCTATGAGAAAGACTCGGGCTGGGAAAGAGGATGGCTGTACCGTGGGTGCCAGAGGCGGTTTCTAGACTTGCCATCTGCTTCCTAGGACTGCGGCTACATGCACGATTGTTCCTAAGCTGTGTTCAAAAGGACGAGTGTCACCAGATGAGGTTTGAGCTGAGTAAAAACATTGCAATTGCCAACATGGAGTAAATGACCACAAGGTACAGCCTCCTCTATCCAGATCAGTACATTTTAAACTGGAGAAACAAAAGCCCAGTCTCTTGCTTTCAAAGACTTTCATGTCCTATAGAGGAGAATAAAAAAAGTCCATATGATGAAATACAATTTTAAAAATATATACACAGGTCTATAGTTCACCACTTGTAAGTGCTAGATACCTAAACTGAAATAGGAGAAAACAACAGTAAAATAGGATGATGTGGATCATGGCATGGACAGAATTCAGGGAAAATACAATGGGTCAGTATTTCCCAGAAGAAAACACATTTATCTCCAAAAGGGTAGGTGTCATGGTTCCATAGGAAGGAATGAAAAGAAGATAAAAATATTAAAAATTAACAAAGATTAAAAAATATATGGTGCTAGCTGGTCTCCAGAGTCTTACACCTGTAATTCTAGCTACTCAGGAGGCTGAGATCTGAGGATCACAGTTCAAGGCCAGCCTAGGCAGGGAAGTCTGTCAGACTCTTAGCTCCAATTAATCACAGAATCACAGTATCAGAAGTGAAAGTGTAGCTAAATTGGAAGAGTGCTAGCCTTGCACATAAGCAGCTTAGGGACAGTGCCCAGGACCAGAGTTCAAGGTCTTGGACTGGCAAAACAAAAACAAAAGAAGTGGTGTCCTTTGGTGGAATTTTGAGGCAGAAAGAAGAGTGACTGACACAAGCATTTTTGAAACATTTGCTAAGAAGTACCCTCTCTAAAACAATGCAGTTGAGAGAGAGGTTTGCAAGCATTCAAGGAGCAAATGAATAGAAGCATTCATTGAAAAGAGGAAGCCTCAATCCAAAAATTCATATGGAACAATAAAAGACCCCGAATAGCAAAAACGCTCCTCAACGGAAAGAACACTGCTGGAGGAATATCAATACCAAATTTCAAACTCTACTATAAAGCCATAGTAATCAAAACAGCTTGGTACTGGCATAAGAACAGACCTCAGGACCAATGGAATAGAATTGAAAACCCAGAAATGAACCTACAGACCTATAGCCATCTAATCTTCGATAAGGGAGCTAAAACAATAGAATGGAACAAAGACAGCCTCTTCAGTAAATGGTGCTGGCAAAACTGGTTAACTACTTGTAGAAAACTAAAGCTAGATCCTTATATATCACCCTGCACCAGAATCAACTCCAAATGGATCAAAGACCTCGGAGTCAAAGCAGACACTCTGAAAACATTACAGGATAGAATAGGAGAAACCCTAGGTCTCCTTGGCTCAGGCCGAAATTTTCTGAATAGAGACCCGGAAACATAACAAATCAAAGAAAGGTTGGACAAATGGGATTGCATGAAGTTGCAGAGCTTCTGCATGGCAAAGGACATAGCTAGCAAGATCAATAGAAAGCCCACAGATTGGAAGAAGATCTTCACTAGCCATACAACAGACAAGGGTCTCATATCTAAAATATATTTGGAACTCAAAAAATTAAATCCCCCAACAACAAATCCTCAAAGAAACAACTGCCCAATAAATAAGTGGGCTAAAGACTTAAAGAAAAACTTCTCTGAAGAAGAAAGAAGGATGGCCAATAGACACATGAAGAAATGGTCAACATCCCTAGCCATAAAAGAAATGCAAATCAAAACAACATTGAGATACCACCTCACTCCAGTTAGAATGGCAAAAATCAAGAACTCTAACAACAACAGATGCTGGAGGGGATGTGGACAGAAGGGAACCTTACTTCATTGTTGGTGGGAATGTAAACTTGTTCAACCACTTTGGAAAGTAGTATGGAGGTTCCTCAAAAGCCTTCACATAGAGCTCCCCTATGACCCAGCAATCCCACTTTTGGGCATTTACCCAAATGTTTACAAACAAGACCACACTAAAGCTACCAGCACAACTATGTTTATTGCAGCAGTATTTATCATAGCTAAGATATGGAACCAACCCAGATGCTCCTCAGTAGATGAATGGATCAAGAAAATGTGGTATATATACACAATGGAATTCTATGCCTCCATCAGAAAGAATGACATTGCCCCATTTGTTAGGAAATGGAAAAACTTGGAAAAAATTATATTAAGTGAAGCAAGCCAGGCCCAAAGAAACATAGGTCCCATGGTTTCCCTTATTTGCAATATCAAGTATATGTATGAGTCAAGCGGAAAAGGTCAGATAATGTGATGTTAGGAAAATGAACCCTTAGATAAGTATTTTAATGTTTTTTTCTTTCATGCATTTGTTTCTAACGCATTTATAAGATTATCTCTTTGTTGCTTTGTACATCCCTCCCCCATAGTATAACCCCTGCGTTCACTATATTTGATGTCAGTATAACTTGTGGAGGAGATGGGGAAAAACAAGTTGTTTAAGGATACAGGTGGATTTGTTGCAACAATGAGAAGTACAAGTTGTCATGTCGAAAACAAGCTTTACAACGTTGGTGCGGGGGGGGGGGGGGGAGGATGGGGGGGAGGCTGGGAAGGGATGTGAAGGGTAAACAAAGGAGGAGGCTGCAATGCTTGATAAGAAATGTACGCATTATCCTGCCTATGTAATTGTAACCCCTCTGTACAGTATGTTCACAAAAAGTAAAATAAAATAAAATTTAAAAAAAAGAAAAGAGGAAGCCTCATGATCACTTTTCAATTAATTGATTAGACTAATTAATTTATTGATTGGATTAATTAGATTTATTAAATTAATTGAAAAGGGATCAGGCCTCTTTTCAAGGGGGTATTGGGAAGAAGAGGTTAGACCTGTCAAGGACTATGAAGATCTGAGATTTTACTTCGCTCATGACCTGACAAGTTAGCTTACAAACATCATCAGATCCTGCATCAGAGACCCAGGTCCTAATCACTCGTGGCACTGAGCTGTTCTGGCGTCAGTTGCGTTTACCCTCCAAGTGTCTTGCGGTGATGGGTGTTGCCAAAGGACCCAGGTGGATGCTGCACAGGCTGGAGGCTTGCATCACGGCGGAGGAACACCGAATTTCTACAACGTGTCTCTTCCATCATAGACGGTTAGTGGACCTGCCTACCCTTGGCTCCAGAGGCACGGGTGATTTTATCACCAGGAACAGCCAACAACACCGTAGGCTCACAAAGGTCATCCAAGACAGATTGATAGCTATCCTGCTGCAAAGATATTCAAAATTGCAAGAAGCCTATGAAGTATGCCTCCCATCAAGCTGAGGAAAGGAAAGGCTTCCAGACTGTTCACATGAGAAAAGGAATGAAGAGTTGAAAGGAAAGCTGAGCACCAGTGGCTCACACCCGTAATCCTATCTACTTAGGAGGCTGAGATCTGAGGATCACGGTTCAAAGCCTGCTCAGGCGGGAAATTTCAAGAGACTCTTATCTCCCATGAATCACCAAAAAGTCAGAAGTGGAGCTGTGGCTCAAGTGGTAGAGCCACTAGGCTCAAGCAATAGAAGCTAAGGGTCAGTACCCAGACCTTGAGATTAAGCCTCTGTACTGGTTCATTGGGAAAAAAAAAAAAAAGTTGAAAATATAACAGTACATTTAATGAGAGGAAAATAATACAGTTGTTTTGCATAAGAATCAGCAAAAATGTATGATGCCTCAAAGGTCTGAACATTTGGGAAAAGGGCTCAGAAGAAAGAAGCAGGTGAGAAAAGGTCAGCCGGATGGATGCTGTATTAGTTACCTATGGCAGCATCATAAAATTACCCACAATCTTAGTGTGCTTGAGACAATGAACATTCATTACACCGCAAGGTCTCATGGGTCAGGAATCTGGAAGCGGCTTAGCTGAGCAGAGCTCAGGCTTGAGGTCTTTCCTGAGGTTGCAGTCTCGCGGTTAGCTGGAGTCCAGCCATCTGAAGGCTTGAGGCAGGGCCGCGAGTTCACTTTCAAGCTGATCATGCACTCCCAGACTCGTCAAGTTCCTTGTAGGTGCTGTGGAAAGGTCTCACCTTCTAACCTCAGAGACCTCGGCCTTGGGCCTCAAAGGAGTCCTTATGACACGCAGGCTGGCTCTCCCCCAGATCCAACTAGGAAAGATCAAGGAGGAATCCACACACAGTGCCTTTGGGGGGGATCTCATTTCAGAAGCTCCTGCCATATTTTGTTCATCAGAAGCAAGTCAGTAAGCTCAGCTCACACTGGAGAGGAAAACGGAGTGCCATCTAATGAAGAATGGAAGATGAGAGGCTTTCTGGATATAGTTCTAAAGCACATTGGACTCCAGTTGGAGCATCCACAGCATTTTGGAATAGGGCATCTACAAACCTCTCAGGATGCCATGTTAGCAAGACTATTGTGAAACGAAGTGAACCGTCATAAAGGCGGGTAGTGCGAGGTAAGATAAAACACTCGAGATGTATACTAGCATGGTTTGTATTTCTTTTTTACATTATTTCTCATCTCCGTGTACCTAGGTTCTTCTAAGACTCCATAGGTAAGTGCAGGGAGGGGGGTGTTTATTTTTTACTAGATTGTAATTCAAGTTAATGTTCCCACAGCAATTTTTTTCTCCAAAAAAAGCAAGCAGAGCTCCTGTCCAAACAGCAGGAAAAATTGATTCAGTTGCTGAGGAAAAACTGTTGAACTCTAACAGAGATCTATGATACTACAGTTACAACCCGTTCTTTCCAGGGTCTCAAGGTTCCTGTGGTCGAGTTGGAGTCAAACCTGGCTACGCTATGGTTGAACTCAGTGGACTTACCCCTTCCGGGTTTAGTGTGAAACAGCACCTTGGTGTTCAGATCTGTCTTTATGCAAATTGCTTGGCTAGTGTATAAAATGAGGAGACATCCAAGTGAAGGATCCCAAATGAGATTCTATCACAGATTGCCAGTTATTTAATAATGAAGGCCCCGACCCAAAGAGACATGGACAAAACTCAAAGGTCTCAGGCTGGGAAAATTGTGGAGCCAGTAGAAGAGACCAAGCAGACCTGGATTGCTCAGGATTGTTCTCAGTGTTAGTACTGAAATGATGGAGTCTTGGGGAACCCCCGCCCCCATCCCAGACCCAGGAATAATAGGAATAACAAGAACGGCCATAGGGAATGCAGCAGGGATATTTCCCAGGTTGGAAAATAAATTCTGTGGTGGGAATGCTTAATGCAAAGTAACTACGGAAGATAACAGCAGAAAGGAATTGGAAATGTTTTTTTTAGAGCCCAGAAGGCAGGCAAGGGTGGGAGAGGAGAACTGTCCGTCATTCTGTAAGAAATGATGTTGTTAAAGAAGACAGAGCTTCCTAGGAAAGCTCTACAGGTTCCAAAGGGAAAAGGAGGTGGAGAGTAGAACCGAGACTAAAAGCTCTAAACATGAACAGGTATGTTTGGGGAAAAGACTTTATCAAGAGAGGGAGAGAAAGCGTTCAGAAAATTGGGAAGAATGATAAATAGTGATTATTGCAAAAGCTAAAGAAAGAGGAAATTTTTCGAAGACCACAGGAAGGATGAAAATAGCAAATGCCATGTGGAAGAGTCTACCTAAGTCTACATGCCTCAGTCTACATGTGAGGTGGGGGGGCGGGGGGGAGAATGTAGGAGTAAGCACTGTGCCATTAAGGAGAGCCAAGGGACCATCCCCAAGTAGCAGGGACATGGCCTGTCTCCAGGTGACAGCAAGAATAACCTCCAATAGTCCAGGTGCCGGTGGCTCACACCTATAATCCTAGCTACTTAGGAGGCTGAGATCTGAGGATTGCAGTTCAAAGCCAGCCAGGTCAGAAAAGTCTGTGAGATTCTTGTCTTCAATAAACCACCCAAAACTGGAAGTGGCACTGTGACTCAACGTGGTAGAGTGCTAGGCTTGTGCAGAGAATAATGTTAACAGATACCTGCTTCTCTGACCCTCTGGGAGCCAAAGCTAAAAGGCTATCAATCATTGCTGCCAACCTACTCCCAAGTCTCAGGCACTGAGTGTTAAACAAATTTGGGGGAGAAAAAATGTGCCACCCAACGCACCTTTATTTCATTTAATCCCTATTATATTGCAACCCAGGGAGGAACTTTTATAAATATATCTCATTTTGCTCCTCTTCAACTCCTCTACATTAATATATATATATATACATATATATATATATATATATATATATATATCAGTGATGTCAAAACCATTTGTCTTCAATGTGCTATAGTCCAATAATATCCTACCAGGCTTTGAAGTTGTTCAGGGTCTTGGGAACCTGAGTCTCTAGTGCTTGCTATAGCCCCTGCCAGGCAAATGATTTTCCCCCTAATTTATTAAGTTGCCTTCGAATTGTGTTATCATTTTCTGAAGACTAACAGCTCTATCATCTTCATGCTAGCTACCAAGTTAAGGAATTCCACACTTCAATTCATCCAAAAAGCTCACACAACTATGACAAGTACAATTCAAACGCAAGTCTTTCTGCCTTCCAACACTATGGTTTTGGTTGTGTACATTTGCGTGGTCTCTCCAACAAAGCACCCATTTCTGAATGTTGAGTTGAATACGCCCATTGCCCTCAACCACACTTGATTTTCCTGTGAACACATCATGTGAAAACATGATGTTTCTTGGGATCTTTGTAAAGCTTAACCTGAGTTAAAGAAAAAAAAAAAAAAAACTCAGGTGTCATTTAACACAAAAGAATAAGAAGCAAGTTACTCCCTTTATGATAATCTGCTCATCTCTTTTCCCAACTGACAGGAAATTCAACTCTTACCACTCCCTTTCCTATTTCCCAAGCTAAAGAGGTTTCCTTATGAATGTAATAATTTTTTTGTAAACTTTCACATAACATTATCTTATCACTATCCCAATAAAACGGTGTCCAAACATCTGAGTCTTAACTCTCCCGGATTAATAGTGTTTAAAAAATAACTCACTTCCTCAGATATCCAAATCTTTACAGCTCTGCAGCATACTACCCAAAATCTTTGCAGTTGAATAGTGTCTTTATGTTGGTAAATTGTGACTACCAATTAAATGATCATTTCTCGGTTTCAGAAAGCAGGCATTCCTCCGTTCATCCCCTAGAGCATGCAACTGATTTTTAGCTACCACATACCTTTATTAGTAGTATGTGATGATTGAATCCTAATACTTAGAAACAAAACAATGAGCAGTACGTATATGCTCCCTCTCATGGTGTGGTCTCCCCAGCATTCCCTGGCTAGCCCACTACCATGTGCCATCTTATTACTCTGACTTTCTCTTACCAATCCATCTCATCTTCCTCAGAATGAGTTTACACACTGGGCAAAAGGAGAGGGCACAGAGACAAAAAATAGAATACATTATATAGTGTGCATCTAGACTCAAATGCATACAATGCCCATAAAATGAATTCATATCATTCACACAAAGCCTTAGCATCAAAGAGTCTTCTACACACTGTTTATACATGCTTAATACATACATTTCTCTCTGATAGTCATAGTTCACAACAATACCATATTCCCAACTCAGTCAAAACTAAAACTCTCAGAGACGGTATATCTAAAAGCAACTAATGAAACAGACTCCATTTTTTCCTCCCTCTGCATTACTCAAATTGAAAAAAAAAAAGTGTTATCAATTCTTCTGCAAGACATACAGGTCCAGGCTTGTATAACTGATTTCTGCTAACTGGCCACAGCCTAGTATTTTCACACCTTTTTTTGTACTAAATGGTTCGAACTGACCACCAGAAACTGTCATGGCCCATCCTTATTTTAAAATTGTAATAACACATGCAGCAAGAGGAATGGAATTTTTAAAATATTGTTCTGCATTTTTTGTGCATTTTGGTAAACTCTCCCAGATGTCATATAATTGGCCTTTTGTATCATGACACACATATAAATGGCTGTTAAGATTGCTGGGGGAAAAAAATTATTCAGTTTGTCATATGTCATCCGTACATTTCTCGTCTGGACAACTCTTTGGATAATTAACTGGAATGGTAGTAAGTGTTTGAGAAGGCATGTGTAACTTGGGAAGAAGCAATCTGTTTCTTACCAACGAGGGGAGGGCCAGGGAGGGAGTCAAACACCAAGCTTTGCTAATAAATAGTTCTCAGAAATATCAGCTCCCAATTTACTACTTGTACACAATGGGCCAGTTAGGACTTGTATGGTGATCCAATTTGCCACAGCTCTTGTTTTGAGTCTTTGCCGAGCTGCCGTGCGATCTCAGTGGGCGCCACTCCTGCACGTCCCTGGAGTCAATCAGTGGGCTTTTGTTTCCCGCTGGTCAAAAATATCAGGTGGCTTTGAGAGTCTAATTATCAATGAAAAATTAATTCAATACAGAAATGTAGCCACCAGCACCCCTCCGCTCACCTTGCCTGAGCCCTTGCCCCCCAAGGCTGTGATGGAGTATCATATTATTCCTTCAGATTCCAAAAACAGACAGCAAGAAAAGACACAGACCTGGGCAAAGCAAACAAACCAAGGATTGGTCTTTATATACCTTTCTCTTGATGGAGAGCTGTTGTAATTACTTGGAGTGCTTGGGAAATTCACAGGCCACAGGGCATCTCCTCCAAGAATTGTTAGGACAAGACTTCGCTCAGCTTCGCCTTGCAGAAAGTCTGGACACCAGTAGCTCACACCTGTAATTCTAGCTACTTGGGAGACAGAGATCTGAGGATTACGGTTCAAGGACAGACAGAGCAAGAAAAGTTCATGAGACTCTTATCTCCAGTTTAGTCACCAAAAAGCTGATGGTTCAAATGGTAGAGTGTTAGTCTGGAGCAAAAGAAGTGCAAGAACAGCACTCAGGCCCCGAGTTCAAGCCCCAGAATCAGGAAAAACAAAATCTCAGCAACCCAATTATAGATAAACCAGCCCAAAGGCACTCTTGGAATTCAATGGAAAAGAAACAAGGGCTAGGGGAGGATAGCACAGTGGGGAATGCTTGCTTAGTATATGTGAGGTTCTGGGTTCTATACTCAACATCCAAAAGAAAAAAAATACCCCCATGATTAGAGAAAGGCATAAAAAGGGTGTAATAGTATAAGTAACTGAGCAATATTTTCGTGTCTGAATTTACAAGTGTGTGTATGTATGTGTGTGTGTGAGTGCGTGCACGCACGTGCGCATGTGCCAGTCCTGGGGCTTGAACTCAGTGCCTGGACACTGTCACTGAGCTTTTCTGCTCAAGGCTGGTACTTTACCTCTTGATCCACAGTTTCACTTCTGGATTTCTGGTGGTTAATTGGAAATAAGAGTCTCACAGTCTTTCCTGTTTGGGCTGGCTTAGAATTACAATCCTTAAACTGTAATCGAAGAACGTAATTTCTTTAATGCTGTTTTATTTTAAATTAAAAATTAGTTAGACACATATATACAGATACAGACAAAGTGGTACACACTGAAAGGTTGGCACTAGGCTGAGGGCCTGGCTCAAGTGGTAGAGCACTTACCCACCAAATGCAAGGCTTTACCTCAGTATGGCCCCAAAAAGGGGAGGCAACATTAAAAATAGTAGAGGTAAATATTTTATGCAAATACATGTTGGGTGTTCTAGTCCTTTTGACTCAAACCTGCCCAGAACCTTCTAAAAAAACAGAAGCTGGACATGCTATTTAAAGTTGCATCATGCATTTTATAATATAAATTATTAAAGGACTTAATGGACAATGCATTGGAAAGAAAATGGGCAAATTACAGAATAATTTAACGTTGCAAAGAAACAGAGTAACTTGCAGGACATTAAACACTCTATTTTGACATGGAATGCCTGAAGCTAAAGCAATTAAAGCTGTAAAATATTGCTGGCTGACATGATGTGTATGTAAATTTGTCATTCATTGGCAAAGGTTTATACTCGTCACTAGGAACATTTGCAATGGAACAATCCACGGAGCACAAAACGCTTTTAGTGAACTCCTACAAAAGATTGGTTATGTATCATGTAGGCATCTGATCATTATCCATAGTCAACTTTTGGTTTAATAAAAGAGTCCTCTATGGAAATAACCTTAAGACTGAGGATTACTTCTTGGCATATAATTAATATGTGTTCATCTGTAGAGTGAACACACTATACAAATGGAAAAGAAAGTGCATGTTAGAAAATCACATTGTATTTAATTCGGTTGTGTTTTTCCCTAAGGCTCCCAAAGAATAACTACTCTTCAGTATTGTACCTAACTCTACTCCAGAAATAGAGTCTAACAAGGCCATGTTGAATTCCAGCCAGTGACCTGATTTATCTCAGCTTAGAAAGGGTGGTATTGTCCCACAGAAGGTGGGAGGGGAAAGCTCACTAACACCCCCCCCCCCAGAGGCCCTGTTGCTATGGAGGAGAAGGAGTGCTGCTGAGATTGAAAGTCACAAAATATTTGGGTTGTGGAGAAAATGTAGGCCTGTCCTCCATTGCCAATGCTCCATTGAAGACTGTCATGCCAGGACTCCGGAGATATTTGGCACTGCACAGAAGCACTGGACAGAACTCCAGCAGGCGCTAGGAGGAAACAAGACACACTTTTGCATTCATCCAACAAATCTCTTCAATTATCCTTTCAAGAGTAGATGAACCAAAAATCAACTAGGAGCCAAGAGATCATTTTAATAAATACCAAGCACGATTTCCTAATAGCCAGAATAATCAAAATAGTTGTTGAATGCTAATTCATGTATTTTTAAGACATTCTCTCCTCTTTCTCTCTCTCTCTCTCTCTCTCTCTCTCTCTCTCTCTCTCTCTCTCTCTCTCTCTCTCTCTCTCTCTCTCTCTCTCTCTCTCTCTCTCTCTCTCTCTCTCTCTCTCATTTTGGGAGGAGGTAGGGGGACTTCTGGCTTACAAGATTTCAGAGTTCCATAGCCCCAATTTCCATTTTTCCTCTAAATGTCCTTCTTAGCTGCTTTAGACAAAAAAAAAATTAATTTCTAGTGTTTTGGGGAAAGACATGGGAAGCTTTACAGGAGATTCCTGATCTACCAAGCATTTGATATTCCACAAGAACGTTGAGGTTGATACCCTAAACCAGCCACCCTTCAATATTATGTCTAAACTTAATGACTTAAATATCTCAGTGTGGGGCTGGGAAGGTGCCTGGCATGCATGTGGCCCTGGGTTTGATCCCTTAACGCCACATAAAGAGAAAAGGCCGGAAGTGGTGCTATGGCTCAAGTGGTAGAGAGAGTTGAGGGACAGTGTCCAGGCCTAGAGTTCAAGCCCCACAATCGACAAAAAAATTCAAAATGTATATATACACTTAGTAATAATGCAAAATTCCCCACTCTGGGGTTTAATACTATTGATAGCTTCTTGCATAACCTTGGGGGTGGAAAGAGACTATTAGAAGGCTGAGGGTGCGTTCAAGTGCATTCAAAGCCCTACAAACCACAGTACTACCAAAACTACATAAATAAATAAAGTTTAAAAATGAGTATGGGTGGGCAGGAGGAGTTGGGGAGGTGGGGAGGGAAGTGATAGTAGGGGGAAAACAAAGGAGGAGGTAACAATGCTCGCTACAAAACGTATTCATTATGCTATTCATATAACTGTAACCCCTCTGTACAACATTTTTACAATAAACACATACACACACACACACATATATATATATGTGAGTATCAGCTTGCAGGCATTCAAGAAACATTTATTGAGCATCTTTGGTAAGCGTTGTGGGAATTTTTTAAAGTATGTATCCTCAAAGGCTTATAATTTAGACAAATAATACAACATCACAAGACAACAGAAAGTGTACTAACTAGAGATATAATGACTACAATAAAAAATTAAATAGTGAAAAATTACTTTTAATGTTTAAAATGTTTAATGGTAGCTCACACTTATAATCCTGGGTACTCAGGAGGCTGAGATCTGAGGATTGCAGTTGGAAGCTAGCCTGGGCAGGAAAGTCTGTAAGACTCTTATTTCCAATTCCTCCCCTGATCTAGCACAAAAGCCAGGAACTGAACCTAAAAGGAGGTGAGGGACAGCAATCATTCCCTGAGTTCAAACCACAGGACCAGCAATACATAATAAGCAAACAAATCAACAAACATTAAAAGAACATACAACACTTGCAGAGGTAGGATGACCCCAAAACTCAGTCAAGTGCCACTTGGTGTGTTCATGCCATAATCTATCCAGCCACGTTCTTTTACTGTTTGCAATGAACAATTTTCAATGGTTTTGAAAATATACACTTCACACAGCCTTCTCTAGGATCTTTATACAAATAACTATTCCAGGATCTTTGATTCCAAGAGTTACTGTTATGTTATGGAAAGGATAAATGGTTTTAAAAAGTACAAGCCAGCAAAATAATTCCTTAAGTTGAAAGGATGATCCTGCATTTCAATGTTTCACCAACAAGAAATATGAATCGCAGCAATGCAGCACCATATGAAGAGGTTCTAGAGCCCACAGGAAAAAGAAAATCAAAATAACTCGGAAATTATCTGCACTGTGGGATAGTAATTGCCACTGAGAGGCTTTCATCTAGAAGTTTAAAAATGTTCTAAACTTTCTTTTTTCCCCAAGTCTTAAATTTAGTAAGAGAACACTGAAATATGGTCCGCCTTCTCTGTTATAAATGTGTGATATCTGTGAAGCTCGCTATTGGTCCCATTTGTACCATAAAAAGCATGATCCACTTGAGTTTTGCTCCCCTGTGACTCTTAAATCATTGTAATACCTGGAGATAGTCATTACATCGCTAAGATCTTGACTCTGTTCAAATGTCTCCTCAAATATCTTGGTGCCTGAGCTATGCAGGCAACTTGAAGTCCCTGTATGAAGTGTCTTAATATATTCATTCAACATACTCTCCACACCTTCTACATGCACAAATTAGGTAGCAGAAGAGAACTAGATTCACCAGATAATAGGATCCTGGTTCTATTTTATCCCAGGAAGGAGGGAAGGCAAGGCTACTTATTAGACTTGTATTCCTTTGGTAAGTAGCTGAAATATCCAATTAATAGGTTTTAACCCTCAAATGGAATTTGTTTTTAGAATAATGAAAATGTGTTGTCATTACATTCTATTCCCTTGTGGTTGTGTGTGTGTAAGATGTGATTCATTATAACTCATTTTTAATTGTTCTGTGTTCTAATTCTTCATATTTTCACATCTTTTCAACAAAAATAATAATACATAAATAATATCTGACACGAGTTTACAGATTTTTCCCTACTGGTATTCCTTTGTTCTCTGGGCATCTTAAAATACAGAGGTGGTAAAAAAACAAATTACAAAGAGATTCTAAATGTGATCTTTCCTCTGTAAAAAAGCATCAGTTTTCTCCCTTCGACTGCACACATCAAAGATTCCAGTTAACAATGCATTAAGCAACACAGGAGAGTAATTCTGAACCCAAACATCATGCCAAATACTTCTAGTGAAAAGTACTTGCTAAACGTAGCTTCATTTTGAAAGTCGCTGTTTTCATTAACAGTATCTTCCAACCACCCTATTTCAATTGTACAACGATTAGCCATGAAAACTTAGCTGCTTCTGTTTACTCTTGGAATTATACCTATTAATTTAGCAACTCGGTTTGTTTTCTCAGTTGTCATTCCTTTGTCAGAAAGATTGTTAAGAGGTTAAAGGTCTCTCTTTTCTTTTTCTATGCCTCTAGCATTGCCTGAGAATTCACTCACCAGTACAATTTAAGGTATGGAATCCATTGCAAAGTGGAGTCCCTTCCTGTCTGCTCACTCACTCTTATCATTGTGAAAGAGACTGGCTTTAAGGAAAGACTTGAAAGACACATGGTCTACATACTTTGCTGCTTGCTATACAGTATCATCAATAACAAAAATCCAGTGAGTTAACTTCAGTAGACTAATGAAAAAACGTGCATTCAATTTCAAAATTGACCAACAGCACAATTAATTCAGGAATAAGCTGATGTGATCTTGTCAAATACTATTCTTCTCACCTTGAAATCTGTGACATCAGATAAAAACAAACAAAATTAATTTTTTTTTCATTTTTTACTGCACCAACACCACAGTCAACAGTAGTAACAAATATTCATCAAACCCCTAGGATTTTAGTATGAACAGATTAATATTCATGACATAAATCTAGAATTTAGAAATTGGTATATGTGTGTGTGAGAAAGACAGACAGACAGACAGACAGACAAAGGGACTGAGACAAAGAGTCAGAGACAGATAAATACAATGACACTTTGCTTATAAAAGATTTTACGTGCTTCTTTTCATTGTTCTTTGACAAATCCACAAAGAATACATCTCATCATGCTAAAGAAAACCATCATTAAGTACTTTCAAACATAAAAAACAATCATCCTCGAAAGGGATTAGAGAGGAAACCTCAAGAGTAAAACTATCAGCTGAAAAGTTAGTTGACAGAAGTGTTGATGTGCTACTGTGTATTTATAGTAAGCTCAATGTTTTCTCTTCTTCCTTCTCCTTCTCCTCCTCTTCCTCTTCTTTTTCTTCTTCTCCTTTTGTCAGTGATGGGGCTTGAACTCAGGGCTTGGGTGCTGTCTCTGAGCTTTTTTGGTCAAGGCTAGTGCTCTACCACTTTGAGCCACAGCTCCACTTCCAGTTTTCTGGTGGTTAATTAGAGATCAGAGTCTCATGGACTTTCCTGACTTCAAAGCATCATCTTCAGACCTTAGCTTCCTAAGTAGCTAGGATGACAAGTATGAGCCAAAGGCACCCATCTCGATGTTTAATGAATGCAATAGTATTCAAACTTTTCCAACATTGCTAGTCAGATCTAAGGGATCTTTAAAATGTTGACAATTGATAATAGCAACAAGCATTACTAAAGCAATTTTTTAAATCTGGAACTCATCAAGCAATGGGTCCAGGTGGGGTAATAGATTGTCACACACAGGTTCACTTTCAAATAGCTAGAGATAACCGATCTTAGCCAGCAGAAAGCCCACCACAGTACTACACTCTACAGTTGTCAAGGTTTGCTGCAGTCATGGTCAAATCATTTCCCAGAATTGACATTGTAAATACACAGTTAAGGTAACTCACAAGTTCAAGTCCTTCAGGAAAAAAATCTCTTTCTATGATGCTCTGTACAGAACCAACTCTTAGACCAAACTCCAACATTCACTCTAGCATTTTGACTTGAAGAGGGGAGGGTTTTGGAGAAAACTTACAACTGTGTATTAAAAAGCAGGATTTATTCAGATTTCATCTAAATAACTATGTGATCCTATCTTTTAATGGGAAATCACAATATCATGGAATTCTTTCCATCTGTGGAACAAGCTGTGCCAGGGGAAAAAAAGTAGGGAGATGAGTCAGTAAGTTTGATGTTGAGAAATAATACAAAATGATTTTTTTTCAGGCCCTGGGGCTTGAACTCAAGACTCAGGACTCGGGCACTGTTCCTGAGCTTTGAGCCATAACTCTGCTTCCAGCTTTTTCCTGGCTAACTGGAGATAAGAGTCTCATGGACTTCCCTTCCTGGGCTGGCTTTGAACCGCAATCCTCAGATCTCAGCCTCCTGAGTAGCTAGGATGATAGGGGTGAGCCACTGGCACCCAACCTACAAAATGCTATTTTTAATAGGCCAATGATTCTAATTTCTAAGGGCTGATCTGTGTTATCCTGAAGAATATCATTTGAATCTTGATACATCCCAAGCCACTGAATAACTTTTATCAGAGCCTGTAGAACAATATGAAAAAGGTAAACAAATTAAATTATTCTTTTTAATGTTAAAATTCTGGTTATGCCACTTTGGACAGCAATATGGAGGTTCCTCAAGGACTCCACATAGAGCTCCCCTATGACTCAGCAATCCCACTTTTGGGCATTTACCCAAATGATCACAAACAAGACATACTAAAGCTCCCAGCACAACTATGTTTATTGCCACATTATTTACCATAGCTCAGATATGGAACCAACCCAGATGCCCCTCAGTAGATGAATGGATCAAGAAAATGTGAGATATATAGAGATATATAGATATATATATATATGAATTCTATGCCTCCATCAGAAGGAATGGCATCGCCCCATTTGTTAGGAAATGGAAAGACTTGGAAAATTATATGGAGTGAAGTAAACCAGGCCCAAAGAAACATAGATACCATGGTTCCCTTTATTTGCAATGACTAGTATATGTCTGGGACAAGCAGAAAAGGTCAAAAGCTATGTACATATGACCAGATAAGATGATGTTAAACAAAATGAACCTCAAGATAGGCACACAAGTGGTTTTTTTCTTTCTTGCTATTGTTTCTAATGTAGTTATAATGTACCATGTGATTTTTTTGTTGCTTTGGATGTTCCTCCCCAATGATATAACCCCTGTTTTCACTGTATTTGATGTCAGTCTAATTTGGGGAGGGAAAGGGAAAAAACAAAATGTTTAAATAGGGATACAGGTTGACCCATTGTAACAATGAGATGTACAAGACACTATGCTGAAAACAAACTTTACAATTTAGGGGGAGGAGGGAGAGGAGGGAGTGTAGCTGTGAGGTGGGAGGCAAGGGATGATAGGGGAAAAACAAAGGAGGAGGCAACAATGCTTGATGGGAAATGTACTCATTACCTTGCTCATGTAACTGTAACCTCTGTACAGTATTTTTACAATTAAAAATGACTATTTTTAAAAATGTTGGTTATGCTAATGACATATTTAACTAAACATTTACTATTCATATCTACATATTAAACAATGTGTTCAATGATCATTAATATTAGAAATCAAATAAAAATCAATTCTATAACTAATAGAATCCCTAACCTCCAAAAAAATTGAATTATTAGTGCTCTTACAGAAGCGTGTGAAACAAAAGACTAACACTAGAATAAGTGAAGGTGGGATCTTTTTTGTAATACATTGCGTTATTTCCCTTTGACTTAATAAAGCCTCTGGTATTATCTTCTTGTTATTCTTTCATTCCCTTTAATTTTATTTTCTGGAAGTCGTTCTAAATAAGAGTTTTAATTCAACATATCAGGTTATGCGTACAACGCATCCAGATCAACGCCATCCCTTCCACCATTCTCCGGCACTTTCCCCGACCCCACCCACAAGGCACACAAGTGAAACAGGGGCCGTTTGAATATATGAATCTATTTACCCACCCTTCTTCTCTCCATTGGTCTGCTCCCTCCCCTTGACCCATCTCACCTTCTTGGTATTGTTCATTAGCTGAATTAGACCATTGGAATTCTCCCTCCAGTATGCCATATTTACCTTCTTGTTGTCCTGACACTGGAAAGTGAGGAAATACTTACATAATGCAGGTTCTGTGAGATAGTAAAAGCTATACACTCCATATTACACAAGCAAAACCCCATGAGTCATCTTCTCTATGACCCAAACCACGTTAGCGTTGTGCTCCTTGGTGGGTTGGCATTGCTTGTTCTGGTTACCATGGAGATAAACTGATAAGTCAGTCCCACCCATTCAGCTCCAAATGGAATTTCCAAATCAGATATCAGAATGCCTTGGGGAAAATAGCCTTGAAGCATTTTTAAACATTTAAAGGGTTAGGAAATTTCCTTGGACGTTGAAATCCTTCCCACTCATCGGGGTCTTGTATGGCTCTTTATCTAGGATAATAAGGTTCAGTGAAGACACACAAATCAGTACAAATTTGTCTATGTAGATAAAGAAAGGCTTCTGTTTGCATATGGTTATTCATAAAAATTAAAGGGGAAAAGTCAAAACTAAATAAATATTTAAAGTTTTGGCACCTGCTCTCTAGGCTTGTTTTTGTTGTTGTTGTTTTTGGGGGTTTTTTTGGTTTTTTGGTTTTTTGGTATGTGTGTGCTTTACAACTATTGACTAGCAGTAATACTGCTACTCTAACCAACTTCATTAAAGAATAAAAGAAAAGTAATAAGTCATTTCACACTCTGTCTGACCATTATACAATAATAGCAAGATTTCATGCAAGGGTACAACATTATGCCCATCTGCAATCACAGTCTCTTTGCAAAAATCTCAATTCACACTTCACATGCAGCTAACCTTGTTACCATCCCTTCTTAAATCCATCAGTGTTGCAGCCGTACGTCTTCACAGCCCAACATCTTAAAATTCATCACTTTGGCACCTTGGCGTCACTAGAGGTCAAGAGAAAGAATCCAACCAAGAATAATTAAAGGGCACCCAGATGTTTAGTTTACTTATCTCCAGCCTTTCTTTTAACGTAGCTGAATTGCCTGTGTGTACTCTGCCTTTCATATTTTTAAGATACGTGCAATGTGATTATTGTAAGGCTAGGAGACCTGGAACAATACATTTCAGGCTTTTTTTTTTACAAGTATAGTTCTTTGTAGTTGAAATTTGAACAAGAGGCGTGATAATGAGTAGGTTGAGGGAAGGAAAGGTGTTATCTCATTAAGGTAATTACTAAGACATCCCCACCATTATATCGGTTTGAAAATGTGGCAATTAAAGCACCCTACATGGGCTCTTGGAGACAAGAGAACAAGACAGTTCTCTGGGAACTTCTAAGGTGCGGTTAATGTGTGTCATGTAAATGAAAGGATACACTGTTGCTATTTAATTCTTTTCCTCCACCCCATACCCTCCACCTTCAGATTTCCTTGTGGGTTATGGTGCTTTATTATTTTTTTCCCCCTTAACTTGAATTTAGTTCTCATGGAAGGTGCCAGATCGATAACCCTGGAAGGTAAAACCCACAGAACAATCAGGACACACACACACACACACACTCACACACACACACACATATGCTGGGGCAAGCATGGTAGACAAGATCTACCAACCTAAATGAGAAGACCCCGACTGTCTTTTCCACTTCCTTTTCCGGTAGGAGGCTGCCTAATTTCAGGGTTAAAGTTAGGAAGCCTTAAACCACGTGGAAAACAATGGTCAATGGTGTTATCTCAGCAGTCTTCCAGCTCTCTGTTCACTCAGGCTAAATTTGCATTATTCGCTAAATCTGTAAGTCTTCATCAGTAATCCCATCCCCTTTTTGGGCTGATGATCTTGCTCTTGCTCTTTCACTGTGAGGATGGTAGTACTCACCAAAATAATAATGCAATACACTCCAGTGACACATAAGACCAATCTCAAGTATTGCTCTCAGCTAGCTAGACTCAGTGGCTGACACTTGCAATCCTAGCTACTCAAGATGCTGAAATCTGAGGATCTCAGATCAATACCAACTTGGGGTAGAAAAGTCATCAAGACTCCAGCTTCCATTACCAGCAAAATGCCAGAGTGAGGCATGGCTCAAGGGTAGAGTGCCATTGGTGAGTGAAAAAGCTGAGCAAGAGCTTTAGACCCTGAGTGTTCAAGCTCCAGTCCAGGGGTGGTGGTAAGGGGAAAGAATCTGTATTTCATGGATTGGAGGTGAGGCTCAAGTGATAGGGCACTTGTCTCATAATTCCAAAAAGAGAAAGAAAAAGAAGTAACTCACATTTCTTTTTTTTTTTGGGGGGGGGGGGTCCAGTCGTGGGGCCTGAACTCTGGGCCTGGGCACTGTCCCTCAGCTCTTCAGCTCAAGGCTAGCACTCTACCACTTGAGCCAAAGCACCACTTCTGGCTTTTTTCTTTTTTGCTTATGTGGTGCTGAGGAATTTAACCCAGGGCCTCAAGCATGCAAGGCAAGCGCTCTACCACTGAGCCATCTTCCCAGCCCATAACTCACAGTTCTAATCCTCTACTCAGGGAGCAGAAATCTGGAAGACTGAGGATTAAAGCCAGCTCCAGTAGAAATGTTTCTGAGCTTCCATCTCTAACAGCAAAATGCTGAACTACAGGCAAGGCTCAAGTGGTAACACACCAGCCTTGCAAGCAGCCAAATGAGAACACGAGGCCCTGAGTTCAAGTCCTGATCCTAGCACAACATTAATGGATTAATAGTTAAATGATTTTTAAGATGCCTGCCAATGGAAGAATAACTCCTCCCCAATTTGTGAGAGGGAATATTGCACATTAAACATCATATCTGTGAAGAGATATAAATAATACAAATACTTTTATTACATGGTGAGGGAAGCAGATGAAATGACACCACTAAATAAAATGCACAGAAAAAGTCTAAGAATAGATCAAAAGCCCAGCATGGTGGTGCACACCTATAATTCCAGCTCTGGGGAGGTTCAGGCAGGAAAACTGAAAGTTCCAAGCCAGGCTGGACTACATAGCAAGACCCTGTCTCAAGCAAAAGAGAAATGCTAACAGTGGCTATCTGTGAGTGGTTAAAGGTGCACATTTTTCTTCTCAGGGCTTTTCAAGATTCCATAAAGTTTCTGCAGTGAATATGCATTACTTTTACAATAGGAAGGTTGTTTTAGGAATTTTTACATAAAGTCTCGGTTTCTTTGTAACCAAATATTTCCATTTTTAACTGCACTAAAGTTGAAGATCAGGAGTCATCCAAAAATGCTGCAATCCTGAAGTTTCTCCTTTTTTTCCTTCTCTGTCTTTCCAGAGGTGGGGAGGAAAGAGAGGATATGAGTTGAAAAGGAAAAATACATTAAGCAAATATATTGTAGAAAGAATTGATGTGAGACTCTTTCCAACTTGGTTTGGGTTGAGATCTGTTCTGCTTAAAATTCAATTACATGTTAACATGATTGTTTGAAATTTTCCTTTAGCCAAACTTATGAGCAGAACCAAGAAGTAGTCATGTTCTGTAAGAAAGTATGTAATTCATGAGAAATAAAAGAGCAGCCTGTGAAACATGGCCAAATTGAAACAAGTCTTCCTGACATGAGCCTGGCCAGTGCAATACTACTGCAAGAGCAGAAGGAAAACCAAAGCATCCATGTTTGAAAGAGTTGCTGGGATGATTCTGTTTGTGAGGGTACTGGAAATAAAATTTGGGCCCACTCTTGCTAGGCAGGCATTCTGCCACTTAAGCCACATCTCCAATAGGATTTTTTTCCCCATGTTATTTTGAAATGGAGTTTCTCTGACTTTTCTGACCAGGCTAACTTTGAACCTCAACTCTTTGCCTGCCAAGACACTAGAACTATATGCTTGAGCCACTATGCCCAGCCTACTTGCTTTAAAAAAAAAAAAAAAGTATTCCAAAATATTAACTAATAGCAAGATCCAACCCATTCTCAAGCTTAGTTCATATCCCTCGGTGAGGATGTTTGGCCTATGATTTTTGCCTGCCCCCCATGAAATCATCTCAAACATCTGAAATTGCAAAGCAAAAAAATCAGTTAGACAGGGGCTAGAAAGGTGGCTCTGTGGAAGAGTGCTTGCCTTGCATGCACGAGGCCCTGGGTTCATTCCTCAGCACCACATAAGCAGAAAAAGCTGGAAGTAGCACTGTGACTCTAGTGGTAGAGTGCTTGCCTTGAGCTGAAGAGCTGAGGGACAGTGCCCAGGCCCAGAGTTCAGGCCCCATGACTGACAGAAAAAAAAAAATCAGTTAGACAAAAACAAGCTGGGAATGGAGAGCAGAAGAGATTGTATGGGACTCCTCCTTCCAAGTTTCCTCGCAGGCTGAAACTTTCCTCTTCTGAATTCACTCACCTTATCTACACTGCTGGCCCAGCAGATATCTAGCTATAAGAACTATTGCCACTTCTTGAACAGAAAGCAATCATTATTGCGATGCTAAACAAAGGTCTTGATGTTTATATAAATTTTAATCAAATTCCACCTTTGTGGGCAGACTTTGGGCATGTGGAACAGCTGTGCATTCTATATAGTCATCAAGCCACTGCAGGCAAGTAACATCTGTGGAGTAGCATGGATGCTGGCAGGGGCAAAGAAGCGTGTGTGTGTGTGTGTGTGTGTGTGTGTGTGTGTGTGTGTGTGTGTGTGTGTGTGTGTATGTGTGTGTGCGTGCTGGTACCAAGGCTTGAACTCAGGGCCACTTCTACCACACCTCCATGTCTGGATTTTTTTTAATGATTAACTGGAAATAGAGTCACATTAACTTTCCTGCTAGGAGGCTGGTTGTGAATCTCCATCCTCAGATCTCAGCCTCCTGAGTAGCTAGGATTGCAAGCATGAGCCACTGGCACCTGATCAGGCAACAGATTTTAGTCAAAAATAAGAGAAAGAATAAGAAAGGAATAAAAAAGTGTGGGTTTCATGTCTGCAGCCAGGTACACCTGAGTCTTAGAGAGGTAAGCAAGGAAAGGGAAAGGGGTGGGGAAATCGGAGGGGAGAGGAAGGCATGGAGGGGAGAGGAGCTCCTGCACTGTGATTGGCTGTAGCTACAGGACAAGTTGGACAGAAGTCTTAGTGTTTGTGTGAGGATCTCATCTCTAATGTAACTGCAGAAGAACTCTTGGAGGACAAAAAATGTGTCAGAAACACCTCAACAAAGAAGAAAGACAAAGGAAGGGAGTGTGGCATGCTCATGTGTGTCTGTTTGTGCTTTATGTTTTTTGGTTTTGGGGTTTTTTTTTCCCCCGGCCATGGGGCCTGAACTCTGGGCCTGGACATTGTCCCTCAGCTCTTCAGTTCAAGGCTAGAGCTCTACCACTTGAGCCACAACGCCACTTCCAGCTTTTTCTGCTTATGTGGTGCTGAGGAATAGAACCCAGGGCCCATGCATACAAGGCAAGCACTCTACCACTGAGCCACCTTCCCAGCCTTTGTTTTTGTTTTTGAGGGGTTTCTTTTTTTGTTGTTTTTTAGTGACCCAACCTATCAGTGCATAGCAATGGGAGATTGTGAGACACAATTGCCTTTGTTTGCATCTAATATAATGTTACAATGTGTTCACTCAGGCTAGTGAGGTCATTAAAGTTCTCTTAATTTAATGGTGACAACCTGGCAAGCTTCCATTAATAGAAAGATTGGTAGAGCAAATGAATAAGAAAGTGGTGTCTCATCAGGCACTGGTGGCTCAGGCCTGTAATCCTAGCTACTCAGCAGGCTGAGATCTAAGGATCATGGTTCCAAGTCAATCCCAACAGGAAAGTTTGTAAGACTCTTATCTACAATTAACCACCAGAAAACCCAAAGTGGAGCTGTAGTGCAAAGTGGTAGAGTGCTTGCCTTGAGCAATAGAACTCAGGGACAGTGCTCAGGGCCTGAGTTCAAGCCGAAAGAAAGAGAGAAGGAGGAGGGGGAGGGAGGGAAGGAAGGCAGGAAGGAAGGCAAGAAGGCAGGAAGGCAGGAAGGCAGGAAGGAAGGAAAGAAGGAAGGAAGGGAGGAAGGGAGGAAGGAAAGTGGAAGGAAGGAAGAAAGGAAGGAAGGAAGGAAGGAAGGAAGGGAGGGAGGGATGTCTCAACATGACTGTGGTATTTCCAATTGTAAACTCCTCTGTTACTCTCTGGGCTGGCAGGACTGTGTGCAGCCTGTGGAGGGAAGGTCAAGAGAAGCTGGACAATCAATGTCTTTTCACCTGATATTATTTGTATCTCTCAAAACTCATGTCATAGGTTTTTTAAATTCAATTTGAGATACTAAGAAAGCCACAAATATAAAATTTAACCATTAGAAAGTCAATTCATTCAAGAGGCCACCTAGTTGTTATGAACGAGGACTACAGAGAGGTCCCTTCACTTGGGAGACTTCTACATTTCAAAACTGTACCCACAGTAGGGTACAGTTTGATAGGGGCTTCCACATCCATTTCCTGTCAGCCACTAGTACTAGAAAGCTATGTGTCTTCCCACCAGGACACTCTAATTCCATGGCTTGGGAATGAGCGAACCACCAATGCTAAGGAAGCATTTTAAGTTCACATGCCTCGAGAGAAAACTTTCCTTCCCAAGCCAGGCATGGGTGGCTCATGCCTATAATCCCTGCTACCCAGAAGACTAAAATCAGGAGGATCACAGTTCCAAGTCAGACCAGGCAGAAAAGTCTGGAAGATTCTATCCACACAGAAGAAGCTGGGCACAGTGGTACTGGCCTGTATTCCTAAAATAGACCTAATACAGGTGTATCACAGTCCAGGTGGAAAAGGGACAAAATAGAGAGCACAGCCATCGCAAATAAAAAATAAAAAGAGCTGGGGGTGTGTCTCAGCCATAGAGCACCAGAGTACCAAGAAGAAGGAGTAGGAGGAGGGAGGGAAAGGAGGGGAGAGGAGAAGAGAGGAGAGGGGAGAGGAGGGGAGGGGAGGGGAGGAAGAAAGGAGGAGAAAGAAAACTTTCACCTAAAAAGAGAGGCTCCCTTGAACAGACGTCCTTGGGGTAACAGATGCTCCATCCACAGGCTGGGGCCTGGGGGGGGGGGAGGCGGGGGGGGGAGGGAGGAAGGCGGGGGTGGAGAGGCGGGGGGGGGGGGGGGGAGGAGGGAACCCTAGTGGCCAAAGCCCCCTCATCTACCGGAGGGGGCCATCCATGCTGCGACTCATCTCTCCCGGTTCCTAAATTCCATGAGCCTTTCTATTCTCCTAGCTGCAGTGGGGAGAGGAAGAAGAGAGATGTGGATGGATTGGGGGGAGCGGAAGGAGGGGCTGGAAGAAGGGGTCAACCACGAGCCCTTCGAAGGAGGGAGGCCTCGCCTGGACGAAGATGACTTTATTATCTTCAGAAGAGAAGAAAAAACAAGCTTTTTATATCCATATCCACCCCCCCCCCACGCCACAGGCGCACCCCAGCCCACATTCCTGTAGGCGGCTGTCTGACTTTCTCCCTGGGGCTAAAGGGCTGCTGCGCCCCTTTTTCCTTTGTCCTGGGGTGCAGGAACATGGCTGCGGGGCTAGGGGAGGGGGAAACGGGGGGGGGCTTGGAGGGGGGGGCCACTGGGTCCAGGCCCAGCGGGGGGGGAGGGGGAGGGGTCTGGAGCCAGGGTCCCGGACCAGCAGGGGGGGAGGAGGGAGGAGTCTGGAGCCAGGGTCCCGGACCAGCAGGGGGGGAGGAGGGAGGGGTCTGGAACCATGGCCGGGCCCAGCAGGGGAGAGAGGGAGGGGTCTGGAGCCAAGCTCCAGGCCCAGCAAGGTGGAGGCATGGACTCCCCACCCCCACCCCCCACCCCCGCCCTGGGCCTGGCCCTCACCGCGGGGGCCAAACCCCACAACCTGGGGGGGGGGGGCGCGCTCCTGCACTGTAGAGCCAAGTCCGAGCTCGGGGTGGGAGGGAAGGGTCCTGGGGTACGGGGTGGGAGACCCCAGATGCCATCGACTCCAAAGTGACAAGGTCCTGGCGTGGGACCTCGAGCCGGGTCCTTTTCTTGCAGCAGAGCCTCCCTGGGGGGCGCCCCACAGATGGTGTAGGGCGCTGGGGGGGGTGGAGTATGCCGGACCCCCCACCCGCAAGGGCCCGCGGTGCCGATCAGGCCTCGTCCCCCGCCCTGCACCGCCCCGGCGCGATGTGCACCGCGGCCGCGCCCCGGAGCTGCGCCCCGGCTTCCACGCGGCGTGGCGCGTGCAGGGAGCGGCCGAGCCCGGGACGTCGGTGCCATTTCCGGGAACTTGGCAGCTTCGGTGCGGAGACCCGAGGCCTAGCTCCACTGAGAACTTATTTAAATGTGGGGGGGGCGCGGCTCTGTCACTGACACTCTGAGCACTGGTTACCCCCAAGATCTTGGAGGTGTGGGGTGCTCTTTGTTTGTTTTGAATTACTTTATCTTTCGATTTGTTCTTTGGAAGGTGAGCCCGGTTTGGACTTCAGGCTGATGAGGAATCGCCCCCCAAGGGGTTCTCGGGGATCACCCTTTCCCCCCCCACATACACACACCCTCCCCAGTGCACCCTAACCCCGAACCTGTCACCCCAGCACTCCACCGCCAGGCCCAGGAGCTGTCTGTGGTGCTGGGCCACCCCGGGGAGGGACGGAGAAGAATCTAAAGGAAAGAAAGTGCGGGCACGCCTTGCAGCCGCTGGCCAGCCCCGTAACATCCAGAGCGACAAATCCACCCAGAATCTCATCGCCCCAAGGCCTGTCGGTCCCACGTAAGGGCCAGTGACGCCGACCCCATCCCGAGACCAGGAAAAGACCTGAGATCCACCCCACCGCTCTAGACCACACAGCCAGGGCGCCAGGCTGACCAGCTTTCCCACACCAGTTTGACCCTGCCCCTGATAAAGGCCCACTGGTGGTATCTTTTTAAAAAAAAAAATCAGTTTCTTTCCAAGTACGTTGATTTCCATCCCTGCCTAGCTTTAAACAACAACAACAACAACAAAACCAAGCAGGTCCCTTCCAACATATTTTGTAACCACGTGCTTTAACAAGAACTCAAGTTTTCCCACCCCCTAGGGAGAGCTTTTCCAAATATTTTTAGAAAGATAAAGATATAACAAAAACAAACCACTCACGAGCTGCCTGTTTCTAGAGGGATGGTGGGTTTGGCACTCTGGGCAAGGGCAGCTTAGGCAGCTGGCCAGAGAGAAGGAAGACCAGGTTTGAAGGTAAGTGGGTCTACATTGTAACAGAGGAGGTTGGCTGTGTTGTTTCCCTGGGTGCTGGCTTTCATTTTCGAGGGTGGAGTGACTATAAACGGATAGAGGAGTTGTAGGTAGATTTGCTTGAGGCTCCAAGCCAAATAGCAATGTTACTTTACAATTCATTGAAAAATCACTAGCGGGGATTACAAAGGCTGGTGCCTAGCTGAACAGTTTAACTTCTTCCTTAACACACAACTACAGATGTGTGCTAGGTTCGCTGGGGTTCCTGAGCTGATGATCTGGGTGGGGGGAGCAATGGTAGGGGGCTTTGTGGGTTTTAAAGCATTTCTCTGAAACAAGTTCGTTTTTCCACATTCTTGGAGAAAGCCAAGAGTGTCACAGAACCCGCTCTGTCTTGCCAGACATCTACTTAACCAAAGGAGCAATCCAAATTGAGTTCAGCCATAAAGTGCTGAAAGCAAGAAAGGGAGTAGAGCTCCGGTGACAGTCATATTGGGGCTGTGACTAACCCCCAGAATCCCCATGAGAAAAGGCAAGATAGCTTGATCCTGGCTTCTCAGAAGACCCAGGGTTACCTACCTTGCCTATTACACCCCAGCACCCCCCAAAAAAAACACTTATAAAAATATTAGGGCAGGCACAGGTATTCAAAAGGACCCCTTGCAAGGAAATGAACCAGTTTGCTTTTGACTTTTAAGCAGTAGTTTGGGACTCTTAAATACTAGAGCATCTGGTCAAGTACACAGCAATGCTGAAGTGGGTATGGGGGACCCCCGTACCCAGCTTTCTTTCTGGGACAACCCTCCCTGGGGACAAATCCCAGCATTCAATTTGCTAATGTGTAAAGCAACTACAACTAACCAAAACCCAAACCAATTTAGACAAAAGAGATTGCTATGATTTCAGGGGAGAGGGGGGGATGTAAGAAAACATGACTGCAAAGAAAAGGAACTAGGAAAAGTCTGAATATTACTATGAGCTGTGGAGACCTAGTTGTCTGTAGATCTGATACATCTCCCTCCATCTACCACCAAAAGAGTGCAAGTTCAGCTTTGAGAATGAAGCAAAGTGACCTACACACACACACACACACACACACACACACACACACACACACACACACACACACACACACACACACACACACACACACAGGGTAATTTCCCAGGCCCTGGCAGCAAATAGGTGCTGTTGCCTTGATTGGATTTGTAAGTTTGCTCAAGAATTTTCTTTACCTGGACCAAAGGTAGTACTCTGGGTGGATTCATTAGTGTGTGTGAACTCTATATACTTTCCCACATTCCCTCTTTTGCCCAGAGCTGATCAGGCTCACCCTACCCAGGGTAGATAGAGGTGATAACTATAGCAAATTCAAGTTCTGCAAAGTGCCTTTTTAGGAAAATCATTGGAAACTGTTGGAACTTGATTTCTTTAAAAACCCAACTTCAGTGAAGATGAAACCAGGAGAATCTGCAGAATGCCCAGGTTTGGGGCATTCCCCAACCAGATCCAATGGTACCCGGTTTCTAGTCCAGCCCAGCTGTCTGAATTTGCCCCAACTCATCAGGCCAAAAACAAAACAAAAGATCAGGGCCAGTGCAGACCCTTTTGTTAGAATCAAAGAAGATGAAGACTATTTTTTTAAGCAAATTGATGAGCTGGAGAGAAATCTGCAAACCACTCCCTAATTAGCTAGGATCTGACCAAGGCGCCTGAGGCCATTTGCTCCTGGATTCCTACCTCTTTTCTTTCTAGCTTCCTTCCCACTCCTGAGCTTACATTCCCACAAACACTCACACCTGACCGTGTTTAACTCCACTCAGGTTCAAGCCTGTGGGAAAGTGGGAGGAGAGGTCTGGATGTGTTTCGGCTGAACCGAGGACAAGAGTGAGGATTGTCAGAGACGGGCAAGACTTTGGAGAATCTCCTAGGATAATGACCTAGGTGCTGAAGAGAATAGCAGCTCTGTAATTGTAAGGTGACTTGGTTTTCTTTCTGGTCCCAGTCACCTTGACAGGGAAGCCAAGCCCTGGTGGGGGTAACTTTGAGCATTTAGAGAGATGGGGAGGGGGACAGGCAAAGGGTCCCACTCTCTGTGGATGGTCTCTCTTTGGAGGGGGTGTCTTTCCACAGGCCAGATAAAAACCCTGGCACTCCGGGTACCAGAGTTTGCCTTTCCATTCCCACTCCAGACATCCTAGCGCAGGGAAGTCGTTAGGATGCACGGCTCAGCGGCGTGGGCCTGGGGACTGAGAAGGCCAGGATCAAAGCTGAGACAAGGCTTGGTGAGCAGGCCTCTGTGTGTCCCCAGGGGCGTCCTAATTGCTCGCCCAGGCCGCCATCCCCGCTCCCAGTCTGTCTGGCCCTGCGGGCGCCCAAGCCGCAGGCTGCCCAACAGCTGCCAGGCCCCAGGAGCACTGGGGACCCCCGCCATCTTGAGAAGACCCCTAGGAGAAGGGGAAGGGGGGTGTAGACTGAGATCCACGCCCCAGAGCTAAGCTGGAGCCTCTAGGCAGGCGGAGACAGTGAGGGAGAAGCCGCTGCTGCCCGCTAGCCATCGCCCAGATTCGGCCAGCACCGAAGTTCTCCTAGGCCTCCCGGGCCATCCTGAAAACATCCGCCTAAAAAGAAAGATTATCAGCCTGAAAGAGGACCGCGTGATAAATAAACCTGTTTTTACACCAGCCAGCCCAGCGTCTTCACAGATTTGACAAATCTCTAATATTCTAGAAGGGCTTTTTTCCTTTCCTTAAACCAGTCGCACCTTTCATGACTACACATTCTGCTTTTTAGTAAAATTAGCTCCCTGGGATTTCATCGCTTGTTAAAAAAAGATAAACTTTATTTTCTTTTGTCCTTTTCAATCACAAAAAAATCTATATTTTTTTCGTCTAAGCATTTATTTTGTACTGAATCCAAAAGGAAAAAAAAAAGACATGAAAAGAAAAAAATCATGTTTTTACTAACGTATATAAGTGACTCTTTTTTTGGACAACATATAATAAATATGATATATCACTTATCACTCAGTCTTTGCAAATGTACTTTTTTTTTCATATTATGGAGCATGCCACTTTTCCAAAATTAAAAAAAAAAAAAAAAAAAAAAAAAAAGCTCATGAGAAATCAGTGCAAAGTCCTCAAATCACCCTATTTTTTTCTGAGGCAGACCGAAGTCCACAACACCCTATGCCGGAGGGTGCTGTGGAGTCCACCACAATGCGCTCTGCCCCTGGGGTTCCTCTCCTGGCCCTTCTTCCCCCCCCCCCCCTTAGCCCTCCCCCCTCCCCCCTCCTGCTTGTCCCTAAAGTCGGTTTTGTTCTGTTAAAGAATCTGCGGGTTTTTGATTGTGTGTGTGTGTGTGTGTGTGTGTGTGTGTGTGTGTTTCACTTACTGGTTGTACTTTTGAGTCACAACGGCTGTGGGGGAGCTTTCCAGCCCTGCCTGGGGAGGGGGGAGGGGGATGGAGAAGAGAGGGCGCTGGCTCCTCTTTTGGGGGTGACCTTCCGGGGCTCACGGGTGGTGGGGTGAGCGTTTTCTCCTCTCTGAACTCCGAGGCCTTGGTGACTCGGTGCACGCGCGGGGAGGGGGAGGGGGGAAGAAAGAGAGAGAGAGAGATCGGGATGGGGTGATGTGGTGTCGTGGGGGGCCTTTCACCCCCTGCTTCTTCACCGGGGGTGTGGGGTGCCCGGGATGGGGTTGGGCAGAGGGTTGAGGCCGGGCTGACCGCCAGGCCCCAGCCCGTGGATGAGCACGCGGGGCACCAGCGGCCGCTGCAGCTGCGGGTGGGGCGCGGGCGGAGTCCGGTACACGCTGCTGTACACGGCGGCGGCCGCCGCGGCCGCCGCGGCGCTGTCCATGCTGCCCAGCAGGCTGGGGTGGTAGAAATAGGGCGAGGGGAACATCCGCTGCAGCGCCGAGTAGTTGCCAGCCTCGGCCAGCAGCTCCAGACCCACCGCCGTCTGCCGCTTCCACTTGGTCCTGCAAGAGAGCGCGCGCGCCACGCGCGGCTGTGGGCACCGTCTCGGCACAGTCCGGGGCCCTTTCTCCTCTCCCCTCTCCCATCCTCCTTCACCCCACGCAGCCTTCTGGCACCCTGGAATGCACACGGCACTCTCCCGACGACCCAAAGCCCAAAGCACCTTCCTAAAAACACCCCGGGTCGCTGGAACCCTACGAGCCAGCCGCGCAGGGCCTTCTCCGGGTCCCCGGCGCTACCTTTGCCCCCCACGCTCAGCCCTCCTAGTCTGGCCACTTCCTGAAACTTTCCCTGGAGGCCCAAGAAGACCCCCTTTTCCCCCAGTAGTGGTCTTTCTCCTCCTCTTCTTAATCTTCCCTTTCTGGGACCCTCCAGCCGGCCCAAAATACCAGCTCCCGCCGCTCCGGGCTCCTCTTCCCTTCCTTCCCTGTCACCAGGACTAAACAAAGAGTAGCAGAGACAACTGCCCCCCCCCCCCGCCCTGTACCCCAGCCTCTCTCACCACCACCACCCCTTCTCCCTCCAAGGGCTACGGTGATAACTCTTTTATCACTGGTCCTTAGAGCAGGGCAGGGGGTGGGGTCAAGGGGTGGGGGGGCTTGGGGCCAAAGAGGGTAACACGATTTTAAAAACCAAATTTCGTTTGAGAGAGGGCTATCCCAAGGGAACAAGAGCTCCTGATTATTCTGGGTTTCAAGATATTTTCTCCTCGGGGAGAAAGTCATAATTAAAACCTGTGATCTGTTCCTGCTTAAGTCTCCTCCCTCCCCCCCACTACTGCACCCCCCGCTAGGAAGGAGAGGGGAGCAGGCGGCTGCTCCTGCCGTCTTCCTGAAGGAAAGCTAGGGCTGGTGGGCCTTACCCAGCAACTCCAGCCAAATTAATAAACATGTCGCCCATTTTAAATTGCCTCCAAATGACACTAATGTTTTCCGACAGAATTAGGGTGGCTGAAACCGTATGTAATGAGACAGAAAATTATGGTAAAGATGACAACTGGATAGGCATTTCCAACTGCACTTATGGACGATTAGAACACGAACAAGAGAAAAGGAGGGGGGGAGAAAAGCTGAGACCAGGGAGAGGAGGACTAGGCGTGGAAAAGACAGCTTAACCTCGCCTTGGATCGCCTCGGATTGCCCAGCCCTGGCCCTACACATCATGGCCCTGCCAGAAAGGCCGGCTGCTTGCTTAATTTCTAAACAAGAGGCGCCGGGGCAGGCTTGACATCAGAGGCAGCTAATGTCGGGGACACCACCACCACTCCCCCCACCCCCCAGTCTGGATACTTGGCCAGCTGCCTGATTCTCCAGCCTGGGGCTGCCGACCCCAGTCTAACCCATCTGGGCTTTACTCATTTCTAAAGCCATGATGACCAAGGCTCAGACCCTTAGCTCTCCCAACAGCTTCAAATTTAAGCCTAGGCTGGTGGGATAGCTCTGTGAGGACTACGATCCTGGGCCTCATTGCTGGCTTATGCACATTTGGAACTGGCTGGGGCAAGTCCAGAGTAACACACACACACACACACACACACACACACACACACACACACACACACACACGCTGGGCCTGAGTGTCAGCTGCACAGATGTCTCAATTTGAGAAGATGTGACTTGATTGATTTGGGGACAAAATGGGGGGGGGAGAGCAGGGGAGGAATTCCAACAGCTCAGGTTTCAGAGGGAAAGTAGCACCTGTTAAAACCCTCTGTCCTTCTCGCCTTGGGGGTGTGGTTAACCCCAGCCCTCCCCTGGAAAGCACCCCCAAGTATCCACTGTGGCACTCTTCGGTCCCTAGAGTCTTTAGGGGTCAAGAGAGAAGAAGATTGCTGGTAGTCATGACCCAAATAGCAGATGCCTCTGATCCCCCCACACAGCCTTCCTTACCTGCGGTTCTGGTACCAGGTCTTCACTTGGGTGTCAGTGAGATTGAGTGCAGCTGCTAAGTCCATGCGGTCCTGGACGCTCAGGTACTTCTGCCGTTCAAAGCTACGCTCCAACTGATTGAGCTGGTGATCCGAGAAGGCTGTCCTGGCTTTTCGGGGCTTCTTGGCTCTCACCGGCGGACTCTCTCGGCTGCTACTGATCTCTCGGTCTCCTTCCTCCTTTGTTCCTAGGAGAGAAACCAAGTTGTATAACTTGACATGGAAACAGGTAGGGTGTCCTCCAGACACACATTTCTACCTTCCTAGGCCACCCACTCACCATGGGGACACTGCAGTGTGTCCCCTGCTCACACACACATCCTTGGGCCTCATGGAGGAAAAAGATTGTTTTCTGGTTGGGGAGTTGAGACCTTGTACTGTGCTCCAAAAAGGATTCAAAAAGGCTGTGTGATCTTCTGATGGTTGGAAGTTGAAAGTTTAAAAAAAAAAAAAAGAATTTCAATAAAAGGCTCTTTGTCCTGGTTTGGGATGAGGCATTGTCTTTTCAGTATTTTCACGAAGAACAGATTTTTTTAAATTTACTCCTTTTCAAAAGTCCTGCTAATTTTTTTTCAGGCGGGGACATTTTTCTCATTTGACTTCCCCCTTACCATCTTCTTACAAGTTAGACATTGGTTTCTCAGAGACACTTGGGGAATGTTGGAATCAAGCTTTCTGCAGTCGCCTACACTGGGTCTTTGAAGGCTTCCCAGAGACAGTATACCACCAGGTAAAGGCTGTGGCAGGCGAGCTCAAAATCAGCCCGACCAGGTGACAGCGCGCAGATTTCCGGATTCTATTTGTCAACTTTGGTTTTTTACTGAAATGCCTGGAAATCGATATGTCAATCCCTCTCTGTTTGTACCCGTTTGTGCAGTACTCCTTGATCTTCCCTGCAGGAAGAACAATAATCTCTCTAATTGACCCACTGGGGAGGTTGGTGCACGGAAAAATCGCCAGCCTAGACCGTACATCTGTTTTGGGCACTATTATGCTAATGTTGCAATAGTAAAACAAGGAGCCAATATCCTACCTTCTAGATACTACGTATCTTTACCAAAGAACGAAGTAATAACAACAATAATAATAGTAATAGTAAATAACCTATCAATGAAGTATTTAAAAAAAATAAACTCCCATGCCATAAGAAACACTCTTTTACGAAGCAAAGGCCAGAACCTTTATGGAATTACCTGAGAAGAAAATGAAAAGGGAAGCGTAGAAGATTACTTCTGTGGTACCTTATAAAAATAGATAAATCCTGCCTTTTACATTTTGATTTCTATAAATGCTACCCCCTCCTTATTTTTAAGAAGGCAAAAATTTACCAAGATACTGGCATTTTATTGGGGGCTCTTTTGGCAAAAAGAGTGCTTTAAATTAAATGAAAACGGATCATAATTTTTAAAAAACTTAGCTCTCCATTCTAATCATTTTTTTTTTTGGAAAGTTGCTTAATCAGCTTGGGGAAAAAAAGCAACATTTTTTTCCCTTCATTAAACGGAACAATTCCTGAACCGGTGTTTGAAAACTACGGAGGGGGCTTCATCTGCATAAAATAACGATCGGTTTGTTCACACCCCCAGGCACCGGGGCGCTAAGCAGATTCTTTTTCCCACCTCCCCTTCCATTTCCCATCCGAGGAAAAAAAAAATAAAAACAACCAATTCAGTTTTCTTCTCCCCCACATCCCCCTCTTCCCCGGCTCCAAATAAAAAGTATTTCCCATCAGATCTCCTAGCTGCCACCTTCAGCCTCTCAAGACATGGAAATTATGTAAAACAAAGAAAGGGGCCGGCTGGCGTGGAGGCGCCAACAATAAACAGAACTTGGGCTGCGGCGCCCAGGCCTCGGCCGGATTTGCACACTGGGCGACGGCGGAGGATCGGGTGGGAAGACCCCGGGATAAATAAATCCCCCTTCTCCGGAGACGGAGCGCCCTGGAGAAGGGAGCCGACAGCGGAGGGGGAGGAAGGGGGCGCCGGGCGGGCGGCGGGCGGGCCGGGCGGGGCGCGACTCACCGTGGCATTTGAGGTCGCCCTGGGCTTCCTCCCGCTTGTCCAGCTTGGTTTTGCCGTCGTCTTGCTCCAGCTTGGGCCTGAAGCTGTCGTGCGCCCCGTGGTTCTCGGGCTTCGGCGTGTGGTGCGGGGAGGGCACGCTGGTGCTGTAGGGCGCGCAGGCGGCCAGGGGTTTGCTGTCTCCCAAGATGTCCTTGATTAAAAAAGAAGAGGTGGAAGTCCTGGGGGCCGCGGGGGCCGAGCCCAGCTGCTGCCCGGCCGGCGGGGGCGGCGGCGGCGGCGGCGGCTGGTGTTGAGGCGAAGGCTGCAAACTTTGCGTCGGGGCCGAGGCTGCGGGCGGCGGCGGCGGCTGGCTGTGCGGGAGATGATGGTGGTGGTGGTGGTGCTGGGGCCCGTCTGGGACCATATGCGACTCCGGGGGCTCCAGGGTGACCGAGATGGGCGAGGAAGGCGCCGTCCCCACGGTGTCGATCTCCGAGCACGGGGACGGGGTGGCCTGACTCCTAAAATCCGTGGCGGTCCTGGCCTCTCCGAGCGGGCGGAAATCTCCGTTCATCACGCCCGGGCTGCCCGAACTGGCACTGGACAAGATCGTGTCTATTCCAAAACTCGACCCGCTGGTCCCTTCCATTGTTGTCACTTCGACATGAGGTCCAACGCCTCGCGCCGGTCGGCAGCCGCCCGGAGGAAGCGAAAGGAAGCGATCGATGATCGGAACACAAAATCAAGCAGGACCACCAGGTTGACGCTGCTTTCGGGGGGAAAAAAAGAGGAGGAAAAAAAAAGCGGGGCGGGAACGGAGGCGAGGTGATCGGGAGGTGGCAATCGGTGGACACTTTGGACACAACTTTTGATTTTTTTTTCCTTTTTCTCCCCCTTATGCAAAACGTGAGGGGATCGAGAGAAAGAACGATCGAAGGAGAAAGTCACCCCCAAATAAACAAATAGAGGGTAGCCAGGCCGTGCGCTCCGCGTCCGGGCCACCGCGCACGTGGGGGCGGCGGTGGCGGCGCGGGGGTCCCCGGGCGCAGGTGACCACGGCAGGGAGCGACCCTGCCGCCGCCGCCACCGCCGCAGCCGCCGGGGTCCGCCCGCAGCCTGGCACCGGCCGCCGGGGTCCGCCCGCAGCCTGGCACCGGCCGCGGCGAGAGCCGAGCCTAGTGGCCGCGCGCGCGCGCGCGCCCTCGGAAGGTGGCCGCGGCTCGCGAGCACCGACGCCTCGGCCCCGACTTTCTGAACTTTCTGGGAAAGTTGTGGCGCGCGGACCCCGCCGCGGTAGCCGGGGGCGACCCGAAGAGAAGGAGGAGGAGGAAGAGGAGGAGGAAGAGGAAGGAGGAAGGATAAGGAAGGGAAGAACGCTGGCACCGGCGGAGCAGACGGCGGAGACGCGGCGCCCGGCGACTCCCGCCGCTGCCGGGCGCATTCCCTTGTAATCCCGGCCGCTGGCGGGCGGCGCCGGCCCCCCTCCCGTGACGTCACGGCCGCGGCCGCCGCGCCCCCCGCCGCCCGGGCCGCGCGTCGGGCACCGCGCGTCCCCATTGGTCGCCCCCGCGCTAGCCGGCGACGCCGACGTGCCCAGGAGCCAATGGGCGCCCGGCTCGCCAGCCCGTCGGCAGGCGCGGCTCGGGCCCCGCTGCTCTTTTGAGAAACCCGCACAGCCTGGGCCGGCAGCCCCCGAGCTGCTGAGCCCCTTAGTCCGGTGGTCCTGGCGGAGCCCACGATCACGAGTGAGGGGCACAGGGAGAAGGGAGGGGGAGGCAAGGCAGGGGACGCTGGCAAAGGCAGACCCGCGCGGGGAGGAGGGGGGGGGGGGCTCCAAGGCGAGGCCGGGGCCACCGTTTGCCCTTTTCCTGAAGTCTGGTGGACCGGGCGCGAGGAGCAAAGCGGGCCGGGCAGACTCCCCGCAGCGTCCCCTCCACACGCGCGCGCGCACCGACCGCCCCGAGACACTGAGGGCCGAGGAAGGGGCCTGGGTGGACCCCCGCAGCCCGGGGCCTGGCGCGGGCAGCCTCTGCGTTCGATCTCCCCCGGCCCGGCAGCCCGTGCGTCCCGGGCTAGGCCCCAGCAGCTCCCAGATCCGCATCCACAGCTCGGCGTGGACCGCTCCCCACCGCTTCCCCCACCCCCAAACCCGGGCCTCCAACCGAAGACGCCTGGCTAAACATCTTCTCCCCACGCGGGCCAACGGGGCCCCGTCCTCCTCCGATGGCCGGGTGCACGGCGGGCTTCGGAACCCCGGGGGCGAGTCCGTGTGTCCCCCACACACCCCACGCGCTGGCTGGTCCCCTCCCCCTTCCGCCGGGTCCCCCCACTTGTCGGTCGCCGTGGATCCATTTGGGACCCGGGGCGAGGCCGGTGACGCGCGGGCGCGGGGCAGCGGCTCGCATTCTTTTCCTCTAGGACGTCTCCAACCTGTCTCTTGTTGAATGTCAGAGTAATGGGAAGTGCCAGTGACAAGGCGGCGTATTACTCCTGATGAAGTGCCGTGTCAACCTAATTAGCGGAGTAATTATAAGGTGCTAATGAATGATTCAAAGTTCTTGGAGTTACATTTTACTCCAAATTACCATTTTTTGAAGAACCCTATGGATCTTCGTGCTTGGCGTCGCTGCCAGTGCCGAGAACCAGGAGGAGAAGATGGCCCTTCTCTCTCCCAGGGCTGGGCGGGAGAAGCCGAGGTTTAGATGCGTTTCTGTAGGTCTCTTTTTTTGGGGGGGCGGGTACCGCTTTTCTTCTTCTCCCTTACGGGGGTGTGGGAAGTGGCCTCCTGGGTTCGATCTTGCCTTTGGTTGGGAACTGTGGTGTGAGCCCCAAGTCTGGAAGGGGTCGTTGGGAGACGCGGCCCCCTTTCGTTTTCTTTGGGGGGGGAGAGGAAATGGAGAGACGACCCCTCCCCAAAAATGCCCGCGCTATTTTGAGGGGCTGTTGAGCAGTTTCTTTCCCTCATCTTGGAGGTTCCCCCGTCTCCTTCCCTACCCCCCAGTAGTAGGCTCAGAACAGCGGAGAGAGATGGGACGGACGAGGCAAGCATTTCCACCCTCCGATCCGCTTGCGCTTTTTCTTTGCAGAAGGCGATGGGGAGTTTGGCGGTGGGACCCACGCCGCGTGGGTGAGCGGAAGCATGCCACGCGGGCTGCGGCTCCCCGCGGGGGGCCGATCGACGCTGGGCCCGGAAGAGGCCCACTGAACGTGCGGATGGGCCCTGGCCTGTTGAGGCGGGCCAGCCTGGGATGGAGGCCGGGAAAGGCCTGGGATGGAGGCCGGATTGGGGGAGTGGTGGGTGGCGTTGGCCTCCCGCCGGTCCGGAGCTGCGTGCTGGCCACGCAGAAGCCTTTTCCTCCGGCCTGGCCTCGGCCCATGCGTCCCGCGTGCGCTGCGGCCACGCGCCGGGGTCCGGGGTGCCCGGGGCGCCAAGTTCCTCCCCCTCCCAGAGCCCACGCGGGACATCTTGGCACCCGAATTGACCACCTCGGGAAGGGCGCTCGGGCTGTGAGCGATCGCTCCGCTCTTCCGCCCCCCCCCCCCGCCCCTTCTTCGGTGATCGATTGGGGTTCTGCCCACGCTGACATCACCCGCCAACTTCCCAAAGGAGCTGTGGGTGTTATTTTGGTTTGGGAGTGGGGTGGGGGGTGTTTTTCCCCCCTCGCCCGGGGGGAGGGGGGACCTCCGCCTCGCTCTCCCCCTCGCCGCAGGATTCAGGGTAGGAAGTGGAAAAGAGGGAGAAGACAAATGTAAAACTCCCAGATCTGACGGCCCTGCGCAAATCAATTATTCTCGACCTTGATAAATAATTCATTTAAGCCTGTTTTTGTTTTGTTCCGACGCCGAAAATGACTCCAGAGCTAAGAAAAAAAATTTAAAAAGGCGGATCGCACAGCTTGTGCTGGAAGGTTCGACCCGGGGCTTGGCCGGGAATGATTCACAACACTGGAAATGCGACCTACGGAATCTGGAAGGGAAAGGGAAGGTCCAAGTGTCGGGGGAGGGGGGGCGCGGGGTAGGAAAACCCCAAACCAGACCGGAACTCAGTGGGCCTCGCCTTGGAAATCGTTCAGATTCTATTTTCTTTAAGGGGGAAAAAATATCCATTCTTGTAGGAGATTTCTTCAATACTAGCTTCAGGAGCGAAGGAAAACTACAGCCTTGACCTTTACCAAGTCCTATGTGTGGGTCCTTCCCAGACAGGAAATGACCCGAGGAATCTAAAGAGGTACTCAAACATCAGATCACAAACCACCAAGAACAAAATCCCCAGGGCTAGGGCTTAAACTTCTCCGTCCTTTTATTTATTTATTTTTCTCTCTTTCCAGACACACTGCTCTTTTGCTATTATTTCCCCAGAAAGTATATATAAATTGTGTGTCAAAAAGTCGTCCCTTTCGTAGTAAGAAAAGCATAATTTACTGTTCATTAGTTTAAAAAATCAGAATTCAAAAAGAAATCGCATTTTCAAGTGAACGACTATGCATTTACTAAATTTAATCTCACTTACTGAATTTCCCTCTATTGGGTTTTAGATACAAGAAAATAGTGTTGTTGGTCTGAATTTTAAAATGATTGCTCACTTCCAAGTTCTCATTTTCTTTCCTTTTTTTTCCTTTTTTTTTTAAAGTGGGGGATGATTATTTTTTTCAAAGACTTTGGAACTGTTTTGTAGAAAGTCATTATTTTCTAATTCTTTTTCCTGAAGGATATATTTAGTACCAATCAACACCACAAAGAACCTTTTTTTCCTACCACAGTAACTGATTCAAACACAAATAAGTTTTGTATCTTAGTACATCTCCCACTTCACTACCTAGACTTGGCATTCTTTTCAACTGGATGGTCAGACTTTTTTTTTTAAATTAAGCTTCTTAACTTTGGAGAATTTCGCCCTCACACAAATTCTGAAGAACTTGAAGCTGGTGCTTCCATCAGATTTAATTTGACCGCTTCTAAGGAGCCTTCAAGATGACAACTGTGTCAACTGGTGTAACTGAGGTGCAAAGGCCCTTCCCTCCACTAGGCGGCGCCAAGAATTCCAAGCCGAAGGAACTGGCTATTGTTTCTATAAAATGCAAGATAATCTCTCCGTGCTTGCTCTAAGCCTGACTCCCTAAATATTGTCTGACTTCTCACCGTTTTAAGACTTCATTTTTCTTTCTTTTTATTCTATCGATGTTTATCCAGTACATATGTACTCTCCAGCATGTACATGAATTGCATACATTTATACACATGTATATGTAAATAGGCAAATACTGTACTATAGAGAAAAACCATAAACGCACAGAAATAGAGTGTCTTCCTTAAGTAGATTGAAACCAGAGAGTGGAAATTGGAAGCAGAGAGAGAATGGTAAAATGCAAGAACATAAGGGGAAAGAAACCACACGAATGCCAGGTGTTGGTGGCTCATGCATGCAATCCTAGCTACTCAAGAGGCTGAGATCTGAGAATCGCAAAGCCAGCCGAAGAAGGAAAGTCCATGAGATTTTTCCATTAACTGGCAGAATGCCTGAAGTGGAGCTGTAGCTCAAATGGCAGAGTGCTAGCCTTGAGCAAAAAAAAAAAAAAAAAAAAAAAAAGCTCAGAGACAGCACCCAGACCAAGAGTTCAAAACCCAGGACTGGCACAAAAAGAAAGAAAGAAATTAAAATGACAATCTGTGTAATTACCACGTTTGGAGGGACCAACATACTGAAAGATTGTTCTGGTGTCGTAATACAATTTGCAAGGGTTATTGCTTCTCCAAAATTTTAAATATGAGCAGTTTAGAAGGGACTTACAGAAGATGGCTCTTAATGTGTGGTGTACAGAGTACAGTAGGCAGGAAGGCAAGCAGCGTGGAGGAAGAAAGGAATGCTTGAGGAGAGTTTTCATCCTATTTGCTATTTCCTTGGGCAAGGCACATGACCTTTCTGATCACCACGTTCCAATTATTTCTAGCAATGGGGACACTCATTAGCCTTTAGTTTTACTTTCTTACTTTCGTTATTTGTATTGTCCATTTACTCAGTCAATAGACACGACTGCATAGGTATTCTATGCCAGGTGCTTAGGAAAGAGGCACTAGCCTCAGGGAGTAGACTGGAGTTTGAGCGCTTTGGAAATGGTCATCACGATCATCCAGCCAAACTGAAACCTGCTACAGTGGGAGGTCATTGGAGTGAATGGATAAACCTTGCTTTGGGGCAGGCTGTTGGAGTGACAGAAAGGCTTCCTGGAGAAAATGAAGGGTGTGTTGGTGACAAAAGAAGGAGACGCCTTGCCAGTAATGGAATGTATGGTAACTAAGGGAGATAATGATGCCAAATTTCCACAAAGTGCCCAAACTCATAACCTCTTACCTATAGGGCTGGGCTATCATCTACAGGTAAGTCTTGGTTGTAGGGATGTCTTCTGAGTGTGTTCTTGGACCACATTGGCTAGAAAAGGAGTGTGATGCACTATTCACAGACGTGAGCAGCAGGACACCGTGTCTGCTTTCCCTCTAGGATATTATCTACTCCCACCCCTACCAGAATTGTATCTTCTCTTTCCCTCCTCCTACTTTTTCTTTTCTTTCTAGAAACCCAGATTCTGAGAGGGAATTTAGGTGATCTTAACAGGCCTAGGAAGAAAGATCGCTTTTAAACCAGGGGTGAGAAGAAAGAAACGGTGAGGAAGGTAGAGGCCACTCCAAATTGCACCATTGTCCTGCGAAGGGCCAGTTCCTGGAGAAATTTACAAGTCTCCCTGTGACACAGCTGCATCATGTGGGGGGGGGATAAAAATAAATAATGATCTCTGTAACCTCACGAAGGCAGAAGATGATTTTTCTATCAACTCTTGTGGGTGAAGAGGGACCCGGGCGGCAGCAGCGCAAGAGAAAAGCAAGCCCTGGAGCGCTGAGCAAAGATGCCAATCAGAGGGGTGGGGTGGGGGGGATTCATTTACGATGTTAATTAACAAGCGACTAATTAAAACGGCACTTTGAGCGCTAATCAATCGCCTTATTAAGTTAGAGCCATCACTGGAACAAATTGAAAGCTCCCCGCCCCGTCTCCGGCTGGAATCCCAGAATAGCGCGGCGGGTGGGGGGCGGGATGGGGGGGGGGACCCGATCTGCTCTCTGAGCCTCTCCGGCCTCCAGAATGCTCCGATCCTAGGCTCACACCCGCGGGACTGTCTGCCCCTGACCCGGGAAGGGGTCTGGACCAGGGTCGTGGAGGCCACTTGTAGTCCCAACGCACCCACTTGGGAGTAAGAACAAAGCATTCAGCCGCAACGCCTTTGCCTGGGAGAACGCGCTCCTCCAAGGCGCGGGAACCTCTTTCTGGGGTCGTGGGCAGGAAGGAAGCAGCTCGGCTCGAAAGGGGGCACCCTCGGGCCGGGATCTGCATCCTCCCCGCCTTCCCTCACCTCTTTTTCACGGACAGACGTACCTCCTCATCTTGGAACCTTCTAGGCCTAGTCACCGGGGGAGCGAAGACGCTAGGACAACCAAACCCCTTCGCTGCATTTCCTGGGGGACGGAGGGAGGGGGGCTCCATAGAAGTGGAGAGGGAATCAAGGAGCCTGCCTGGTCATCTGGGACAAGTCTAGCACACCCAGACATCACGTGCCTCCCCCCCACACACACACCTCCCCAACTCCCAGCTAATTCTCGCTTTCCCTAGCGCCTTGTCCCTCCAGGCTTTAAAGGGAATTAGAATGGCCAGTCCTTTTTTGGAAAGACCCTGCCTTAATTGTTTCATGCTTGTTTTTCACCAAATTCACTCCCCACCCCTAGGGGTGGGGGCGGGAGGGAGAAACAGTTGGCCCTCGGAGGGGCTGTGGATTTCCATGCTAATTAAGTGAGTCGCCTGCCCCGCACCCCGCCCAGGCGAAAGCTGCACGCCCCGGGGCGCCCGGGGCAACTTCTTCCCGGGGTGTGCGCCGAACCCGAGCGCCATTCCAGGGAGATCTCGGTGGACTCACGTCTGATCCGAGAGGATTGGTTTGTTGTTGTTTTTTCCTCTCTGGGAGAGAAAAACTATTGGAAGAAGGTGACCTGGTGGGCGATGTGTCTGTATATGTGTGACACGGACCCAGGTTGTGAAGTGTGTGTGTGTGCACACGCAAGTGCGCACCTGACCGCGCGCTCCGAGCGGGCCTGCGGGTTCACCTCTCAAATCCGGTGGCAGATCGGAGGGAGCCAGGGGAGAACCGGGGTTCCCACGTGCACAGCTCCAAGGCGTGCTTGTTTTCCTCATTTCATCCGTATTCAATGTAATAATATTTGCTCGGTTCGCGGCGCTCATTAGGTCACATTAGAAGCCGCCGCGTCTCCCCGAGAGTGGGTAACGCGCCCGCACTCAGGTTTTCCTCTCTGCGGATGGGCGGCCAGCAGGGGAGGGGACCGGCCAGCGGCGGGCTGGCCGAGGGCGTGCCGCTCCCCGCACGCGCACGCGCACACACGGGCGCGCGCCCTGCTGGGTGTCTGCCGGGGATGTCTCCGCGTCCGCGCGCGCGCGCTCCAGGGACAGGCGTCCCAG
>NW_027206290.1:17955000-17957500 GCF_024711535.1 Dipodomys merriami
TGCGGCCTGGACCTTGATTGGAACTGGACGGGGGTGGGGGGAATCGGGGCCTAAAATGGTTCTGGCTTGGGGGGAAGGGGAGCGGGACTGGGGGAGGAGGGGTGCTTTGCATTTGGAAACTTCTCGGCCCCCTCTCTGTCTTTCCTCTCTGCCTTTTTTGGTGGTGTCTGGAAGAAGGAAGGAAGGAAGAAGAAAACACCCGACCCACCACCAACCTTCCAAGCTTTGCTTCTCTGGATTCCCCGGGCGTCGGGGGGGGGGGGGTCGGGCTTAGACGGCGCTCATAGATAATATTGATGAGGGCTTCCGCCGGCGCCTGACATCAAATTAGTGGCCTTCGTGTAAAAAACTCCGGGGAGAAGTGTCTGACACGCGTAGAGCCGGCGGGGGGAGGCGAGGGCGAGGTGGGCTTTTTCCTTCCCCTTGCTCATCAATGAAACGGCTGCGGGGGGGGGGGAGGAGAGGGAGGAGGGGGGATGGAGAAAAAGGCTAAGTCGAAATTTCCAGCCCTCGGGTCCCGCGCCCCGCGCCCCGCGCGCCCCCTCATCCGCACGGCGGAGCTTTTTGTCGGTGATTTGCAGCGGGCGTCGGCGGCGCGGCCGCGGGGACCCCGCCGTCGTTCGGGCCGCGGGCGCGCGCGCCGCCTAATTGGAAGCCTTGGGCCTTCTCAGCCGCGGGTTTCCGGGGACCTTTGACAGATACCGATACCCAGATCATTGTTCACTTGTCAACGTAAAAGACCATTACCGCGGCTGATTTGGGTTTTAATTGGGACCTCCTCCTTTCCGTGGGTTGGAGTGGGGTGGGGGGGTGGGGAACCTGCCCCTCCCCGCGTGCGCGCGCGCACACACACACAGACACACGTGCGCGCGCGCACAAGCCCCCCCCCCCCGGAAGCGCGGGTACGAATGTAGGTCACCCCTCGCGCGGCTTCGGGGGCTCCCGCCGCCGCCCCCGGGCTGCGGGGCTCGCGCTGCAGCCGCCGCGGCCGCCATCAGAACCCTGCACATCCGCCCCCAGTTCCAGACACACTCCAGTGGCCCCGAGCTGCAGGCCCCGCGGCAAGCGCCCCGAATAAATGGCCTCGCGTTCACGGAGAGGTTTCTGGAAAAAATCGGAAGTAGATTGGGCCCTCTCCCCGCCACCCCCCCACACCGACCCCCCAGAATCGATGTTCGCCCTGTTCTTGACGCGATAAACACAGATGCACAATGTACACATGCACTGAGCAAGGCAGCACAGCCAAGTGCAGAATTAACTCCAACTCCTCCTCCTCCTCCTCCTCCCCCCTCCTCCTCCTCCCCCCTCTTCTCCTTCCTCCCCCTCCTCCTCCTCTTTTTCCTCTTCCTCTTATTCCTCCTCTCCTCTTCCTCCTCTTCCTCCTCCTCTCCTTCCTCATCTTCTTCCTCCTCCTGCTCTTCCTCCTCCCCTCCTCCTTCTCTCTTTTCCTCCTCCTCCTCCTCCCCCCTCCTCTTCTCCTTCCTCCCCCTCCTCCTCTTCTTCCTCCTCTTCTTCCTCCTCCTCCTCCTCTTCCTCCTCCTCTCCTTCCTCATCTTCTTCCTCCTCCTCCTCCTCTTCTTCCTCCTCCTTCTCTTCCTCCTCCCCTCCTCCTCCTCCTCCTCCCTTTTCCTCCTCCTCTTCCTCCTCCACCTCCTCTTCTTCCTCCACCTTCTCCTCTTCCTCCTCCCTCCTCCTCCTCCTCCCCATCCTCCTCCCTCCTCCTCCTCCTCCCTATTTTCTTTTAAATAAAGCAAGGAGGACTTCCACAGCTCAGCAGTCCCGCTAAAGCTGGTAGCAGATGCAGCAAAACTAATATGTGTAAATGCTTTAAAGCAATAATCTGCTTATAGCGACCCTTCCCCCCATTCCCCTCCCGGAATGGCGGCCGGACTGAGGGGGAAGAAAAGGCGCCTGGCAGGCAGGGGAAGCAGAATTGTTTTGACATCGCCATTGAATCGCAAAGCCTGGTGGATAATCATTTCATAGGATAATTGTGGGCAAGTAAAAAATAATAATACTTTTGAAAACAGAATGTATCCACTTTACCCATTCCCTTTACCTTCCCCCATCGAAGTGAGGGGTGAGTTCTCCTCATTATTTTACCTTGCTCTCAACATCCTTGGCTCCTTTCGAAATGAAACAGATTTAATGATAATACTAGAAGGTAAATGGAGCTGGAATAATATTTACTGTATAATCATTTGGGTTCTGTATAAGCTCAGCACTTCCCTTTATCCCAAGAATCTCCCTAATTGCTTCCAATCTGAAAATGACCAGGCAGACTTACTTTGCTGGAAGGTTCCTTTGCACTTAATTAAAAAAAATAGTGTGTGTGTGTGTGTGTGTGTGTGTGTGTGTGTGTGTGTGTGTTTTAATTTTCCCAGTTCATTCTTATCCAGCATCCCCTCCCATCCAATTTTAAGTAGCTGATGTTTTGTTTGGCTCCCGTTTTATTTGCTGTCAAAAGGAATCTGGTGCAAAAACCATTTAAGCATGTATA
>NW_027206290.1:17960000-18040000 GCF_024711535.1 Dipodomys merriami
GAAACTTAAGTTCACTTTTTTTTTTTTGGTGTGGTTAAATTTCAGAGGTTTCTCAAGACCTGTTCAGAAAGAGCATTTAAAGAAAAGGCACAGGGAAAGAAATGCTTCTAAAACCTCCACAGGTTCTCATGCTCTAGCTTCTTTTTTCCCCCTCGGTGCTTCCTCAGGAGACGGCAGAGTTAATGGTTGGACATTTGTGCCATCATTTTTTTTTCTCTAATTATATGGGAAGATGTTGCATGAGCTCGAGTCTCTGTGTGTTTTACAATTCTGGTTCTATTGTAGTCATGCTTCATGTCCTCCAAATGCCTGTATAGATTCAAAAGCACTAACGCAACCCTTGACATTTATTTTTTAACTCTATAATTTTCTAAAAGAGGAACACTTGCAAAGCCTGTTGTGCAAGATGTGAGCAGAGGTCGACTGCTCTGACTTTAAGGCTTCCTGGCGGTGAGCAGGAGAGTAGACCGTATGTTTGTTTGAAGTTCTGTAGGTATTCCCATCCAATTTGTCAGCCTTCAAATTTTTAATATTACTTTTTATTTTTATTAAATCCCACATTAATAAACACCTTGTAAAACTGACAACATGCCTTGATTTGAACAATCCACATTCTAAGGGTGTGTGTGGGGGAATGGAATAACCAAAAGATCCCTGTTAAATACAGTAATGTGATTCTTTTTTTGAGCATTAATTTATAGTACATTTACTCCATTTTTCAATAGTTTAGAAGATCATTCTATGGTAAATCTGCATAGGGATGGTTTTCACGTGTGTTTTTACTGTGCAAAGAGTTGTTTCTTCCCTACACACCCCCTTCATTTCCACTTCACCTTCCTCTCTCTATATTTTCCCCATTTTTGATCCTGTAAATACTTTTCATTTTGAACTGCCAGCTTAATTCATAAATTATTCGGACCCATTGGATGACAATCAAATTTGCAAGTATGCACAGGTTTTATGCACGTGAGGATTTAAAAATATCCCAAATCTTCTTCTACACACACACACAAAGTAGTAGTGTTGGTGATGTAAGGAATTCATAATTTCACACCCAGGTAGAAATATCCCAATAGACAGACAGACAGACAGACAGACAGACAGACAGGCAGGCAGGCAGGCAGGCAAGCAGGCAGGCAGGCAGGCAGGCAGGCAGGCAGGCAGACAGACAGACAGACAGACAGACAGACAGACAGACAGACAGACAGACAGACAGACAGACAGACAGACAGACAGATAGATAGATAGATAGATAGATAGATAGATAGATAGATAGATTTACAGGTGCATTTATTCACATGCATGTGTACCTATATAATCTATGACTGTTGCTTCTCAGAACATATGTCTTCATTTGAAAAGTGAGTTATCTCTTTTGACTCTACTCATGGAGAAAATGGCAGATGGATGCTGAGCTCTGTATTATTCTTTACTGTGCAGAAAGATAGATGAGCACACACTTTAATTTAGCCCCTTTGTGTTGGCTCCGAGTTTGCAACTTTTGTTGTTTATTACAGTGTTTCAGGTACATGCAGAACCATATACTTTGTGCAACTTATAATGAGACAAACTGCAAATATAAATGTTGATGGTTTTCTCTATTTATGACACTGCAAATTGTCCCAAGAAGAGATTTGTAGGAGAGAGATTGGATGTTTCATAGATGGATTAGTAACTAATGAAACACGCACACACACGTACCTACCCCGCTATCGGTTTCAACCCAAGAAATAGTTGCTAAAATTGACTATATGTCTCTTCCATATGACAATATTGTGATTTGGGAAGAAGAAATGACAATTTCTACTTTATGCCACTACTCTTGTGGTAGTTTCTTAGGCAAGGTAGTAAAGAACTCGGTGTTACTGTTGAATCTGGTGTACATTTTTATGATTATTATTTTTATGGAGGTAAAAATAATAATGTGAAAGTGGTATCCAAAAAAGAACATTTTATTGGCTATATCAAAGGCTAAATTTTGGGGATACATCCTAATATAATCTTGAGTTACTGAGCAGTTTGTTTTATTTTTAGCTGAACAAAAAACTTTTATGATCTGACCTTTTCATGGCCCAAATTCTAAGAGTTAGGATCTGAATTTCTTTATTTTTCTTAATTTATTTTTTATCTGTAAATGGTTGTATATCAATGTTACAATGTAACATTACATTTATATGTACAGAGCATCTTGATCCAAATCATCCCTTCCATTATTCTCCTTTGCCCTGAGTATCCAGGTTCAAAGCCAGCCCAGATAGGAAAGTCCAGGAGATTCTTATCTCTGACTACCTACCAAAAAAAGCCAGAAGTAGAGCTGTGGCTCAAGAGGGTAGAGCACTAGCCTTGAGAACAAAAGCTCAGGGACAGCATCCAGGCCCTGAGTTCAAGCCCCAGCCACCAGCACACACATACACACAAAAAGATGGGTGATAGATTAGATAACCAGATGTAGCTAGATGGTAGATTCAATGTTATACTCACCTGTCTGCTTGATTCAGTAGCTTTAAAGGTTGAGCTGTATCACTTGACAGCGAAAAATATTAAAGGAACTTAAAATATATTCTTTTGTATAGCAGATGACCACTATAAAGCCCTTCCTTCCAACAAATTAACTAATTCAGTCCTCAGGCCAGCACTATGAAGCAAGAAGTGAAGGGTGAAACTTCAGGATTACAGAGTTTCAAAGACTCAGCAACATAAAAGGGCTAGCTGACACTTCTGAGAAGGTAAGACTCAACCTGCCATCTGCCCAGGTGTCAACTTTTACAAAAATTATAGGAATTAGAGACTTGTAGTTTTCTTTGGAATGGTAAATAGAAATTTGATAATCTGTGCCATTTTATTCACCTCATAGATTCTATACATCTTAGTACTGAAATTTATTCTCCATTTTGAAAAAAGAAAGTTCTTCCAGCCTTTTTCCTGAATGCTGAATTACTGAGATCCAATCTGCCATCCAGTAATTTGCTATCATTGCTCTTTTTCTTTCCTTCATCTGCATAAACCTTCACAGTTCCTCTGTAGCTTCTCCTAGGATGATTTTTTGGGTTGCTCACCGTGGCCCAAAACTCAGATATGACATCAATCCGGGCCTTTGTCACTGGCCATATGACTTTTGTCAGCTCAGGCTTTCTAATCTACGCCTTCAAAGGTAAAATACTAGCTGGGCACTGGTTGCTCACGCCTGTAATTCTAGCTACTTAGGAGGCTGAGATCTGAGGATCTCAGTTCAAAGGCAGCCAGGGCAGGAAAGTCTGCTAGACTCTCATCTCCAAAGAAAACCAGAAATGCATCAGTGGCTCAAAATGGCAGGGGTATTAGCCTTGAGTGAAAGAGCTCCAGGACAGTGTCCAGACCCTAAGTTCAAACCCTAGGACCACAAGACAAAAAAGAAAAGATAAAATACTGTGAGGATTAAAAATACCAACCTATACAATGTGTTTGGCACAGGACTCGATATGTGGTTTTATTGATCCTACTTTATTACTATTATTAATCCTGGCCACCTTCTGAACTCACTCTGGTTTGCCAATGTGCCTCTTAAAATTCAGCCTCCAAATGCAAACAAAATATTTCAGATGTAAGCCATATGCTCAGTAATTAATGAATTTGATGAATGTTCCCCTAAGGCTTGTCAGAAGAGAAAGACTTTCAATACAATAAACAAACCATAAGCCTGAATACGGAGTCAGGTATGTAAATAGAAACACGATTTTCTAACTTGGAGCTAGTTATGGGAAAGACTTGCTTCCTAAGGTGATGTAAGACTAGATGGCTTGACTCGTACTCATGCAGCCACATGAGTTCCTATACCAAATGTAAGCAAAAGACTCGTTCACACCACCCGGGCCCTTCCCTTACTCCAGCCGTGGGTGTTCTTGGACAACAAAATTGAGTGCTGAGACCCAGAAGGGAGAATACTGGGAGGCAGGAGTCTGTAATCTCATTGTCAATAGCTGGTATATTGTAGCTATAGTGGCCTACTGTTTTAATATTGTGGCACACTAGGTTGTTTTTCAAATGCATTGCCTTCATCCTGGAATTACCTATTGGAAAAAAAATTCATAGATCCTGCTATTGTTAGGATGCTGTGTTATAGACTAAAACCTTTTTCTTTTTGCAGGTAGGAGCCCAAACAAACAAAAATCAATTGCTCCACTGTTTCCTACTCCTCTCCCTCTGTTACCTCTAGAAAGACTAAAAGATACCTCCCTCTATCTTCATAAACCTCAAGCACTGAAAGGGATGGATGACAGAAGAGATCACTCGGCTGGAACAGGTGGATGCAGAAGGATAAAGGGGGTAGAGGTAGATGGAACAAATGGATGGCTAGATAATAGATAAATACGTGATTTATAGCTAGATGACTCATTAAATAGAAGTAGCTTGAGGATAAATTAGATAAAGTGACTAAAGATAGGTTAGATAAATAGATGTAGATTATAGATTAGATAGATTAGGTAGAAGATAAATAGATGATAGATTAGAGGACAGATAGATAGGTAGGTAGGTAGGTAGGTAGGTAGGTAGGTAGGTAGGTAGGTAGATAGATAGATAGATAGATAGATATAGATAGATAGATAGATAGATAGATAGATAGATAGATAGATAGATAGAGCTCTCTACCCCTCCCAGAGATGCCAGTGTTTTTGGCAAATGAGAACTAGTGCAGAGTATCTGAGAGTATCTGGGACCACATCTAGGTTCTTTCTAGATGGATTGCATTTATACATAAAGGAAACCTCCTACATTTTGTCTCTTGTAAAATGCTTTCTGTGAGCCTAATCCTTTGTATGAAAACCCATTTTTCTAAAATGCCAGGAGCAGGCTTGGTTAGGCAGCTCCTGAGTTTTCTTTAAGACAAGTGAAGTTGCTGAAATCTTAGAGGTGATGATGAGGTGAAAAATGTAATATAGTTGCTGTCTCCTTTGTTTGTTTGTTTTGGAAACAGAGTCTTGCTGTGTTGCCCGGGTTGATCTCAAACTCCCTGGGTTCAAGTGATCCTCCTGTCTCAGCCTCCTGAGCAGCTATCTAATAGTTCTCAGAATTTGGAGTGGGATTCAGGTGACAAGAAGGGATCACTTGTTTTAGTATGACAGACAAGGTCATTGCTGGTAGCTTCCTGATTTTACTTCCCTCAACTGTTAATCTTGCATTAGAACCACTCATTTTTCTTGTGTGTGTGTGTGTGTGTGTGTGTGTGTGTGTGTGTGTGTGTGTGTGTGTGTGTCTGTGTCTGTGTCTGTGTCTGTGTCTGTGTCTCTGTGTGTGTTGGTCCTAGGGCTTGAACTCAGGACCTGCGTGCTGTCCACTTCCATCTTTTTTTGGGTAGTTAATTAGAGATAAGAGTCTCACACACTTTCCTACCTGGACTGGTTTTGAACCTCAATCCTGAGATCCTAACCTACTGAGTAGCTACGATTACATGCGTGAGCTACTGACTCATTCTTGAAATCCATGGGGTAGCTTCTGCTACCTGCTGCCCATACTGTGTAGGTATCACCTGACTCAACTCCTCATTGAATATGTGGGCCCCTTTGTGATGTAACAAGTGTTCTAAAGCACTTAAAGAAATAGCGTGCACGTGCACGCGTACACTCCAAAATAGCTCAAATAATTCATGTCACAAAACTGATCGATTTGTTAGAAATGAGTATTAGAGTGTTAATGGAATAATCAGGGTGTTTTAGATCATAGACATCTGGGTTTTATCTCAGTTTGCATCTCAAGTTGCTTAACTTCTGAGCCTCAGTTCTCTTTTCTGGAAAGTGAGAGCAATAATTGAACCTATCTTTCAGAGTTGCTACAAGGATATAATAGTATGATGTTTATAGCCAGGTCTCGGGTGGCTCATGCCTATAATCCTCGCTACTCAGAAGACGGAGATAAGAGAATCGTGGTTTGCATCCAGCCTGAACAGAAAACTCTGTGAGACTTTAATCTCAATTAACCAGCAAAAGGCCAGAAGTGGAGCTGTGGTTCAAGTGGCCAAGTGCCAGCCTTCAGTGAAAAAGTCAAGTGAGAGCTCAAGAAGCAGAATTCAAACTCCAGGACAAGCATGGAGGGGGCAGGGGCAGGGAAAAGATGAAGTTTCTAAGCCATCTTTTCCTGTTAGTCATCACAAATCTGCATTTATATAATTTTCACCACTGGGGCCTAACTGGAACTTGCAGACAGGACCCTGCACAGCCAAGAGGACTTTTGCAAGAATGACAGCCAGGTCTGGGAGCACTGCAGCTGGGAGAGCTGGGTTTCAGCCCCACCTTGAACACCTGCTGAGCACAGCCCGGACACCTGCTGTCCACTGTGGCCCTGCAGGAGGATTAAATGTAACTCCCACCTTTCTCCTCCATTTATTTGAAGACATCTCCTAATTCGTCAACTCGTTTTTCCTCCCCACACCAAATGTGCTCTCTTGGACCAGGAGGACTATCCCCTAGAAACATAGTAATACGCTCTTCATTAGTGAGCACTCCAGAGGTTGGTGAACTGGAAGATTAATTATACCAACTAAAAGTCATTCACATTAAGGTGTTACCTTAATTGTGCATTTGCATTTGTAAATGTTACTGTGGAGTTTTAGCTTCTTGTTAAAGATTGTTGGACTTCAGTGAGAATGAGAGGAGGGATGTGTGTGTATCTCCAGCTGAGTAAGAGAAAGAGGAGGTGTATAAAATCCCAGCTTGGCTGCTTTTGTGTGTGTGTGTTTGTGTGTGTGTGTGTGTGTGCGCGCGCGCGCGTGTGTGTCTCCAGGGCTTGAACTCAAGGCCTAGGCACTGACCCTAAGCATTTTTGCTCAAGGCTAGAACTCTACCACTTGAGCCAAAGCTTCACTTCTGGCTTTCTGGTGGCTAACTGGAGATTAGAGTCTCTCAGACTTTCCTGCCCAGGCTGGCTTTGAACTGTGATCCTCAGATCTCAGTCTCCTGAGTAGTCAGGATTAAAGGCGTGAGTCACCAGCCCCCGGCTAGTTTTGATCTTTTTACCTTGACAAACAAATATTCATAGTGACAAAATTGAGAAAATATGTGTAAAACTAGTTTTATATGTGACTGACAAGTCAGCCTACTATCAAAGATGACTGAATTAATTATTATTGCACTTGTCTCAGTGCTCTGTTGATAAGCTGATACTTGGATGAGCAATAAAGACATACATAATTCATTAGCTATTATATATTTATTACATAAAATTAACTTGTCTTTATTTCAGTAAAAGAACTCATTGTGTTGACATGGCCAAGATTGTTATGTGTGTTCTATTGACATTAATGACATTTTGCCAATATTCTCTCTTGTCTTTATATTCATATAAATATGTATATATATATATATATGCAGTTAATTCATTTGAATTTAGAGAAACTTCATTCTGCTAAGTCAGAAGAAACTACAACTGTTGATAAAAATTCTTGTCAATACTGAGAGACAGACTTTGCATATAAATTTCACAAGTATTAAAAACTCATGCCATCTTCTGTGACAAAGCAGCAGTAGCACAGAAAATATTATAAACTTTAATATCAAATGCATTGCCATCACTTGTATTTGAATATCTTTTTAAAGGAATATCTAAATTCAGTAACAGGGTTTGAACTCAGGTCCTCATGATCATTTGACTTACTTATTCAGCTGGCCCTCTACCACTTGAGCCACATTTCCAGCCTGGCTTTTTTTGTATATGTGTTGGACCTGGAGCTTGAACTCAGGGCCTAGGTGCTGTCTCTGAGCTTTTATTTGCTCAAGGCTAGTGCTCTACCACTTGAGTCGCAGCTCCATTTTTGGCTTTTTGGAGGGTTATTGGAGATAAGAGTCTTTTTTTTTTTTTTTGGGTCCGGTCATGGGGCGTGAACTCTGGGCCTGGGCACTATCCCTCAGCTCTTCAGCTCAAGGCTAGCGCTCTACCACCTGAGCCACAGCGCCACTTCCGGCTTTTTTCCTTTCTGCTTATGTGGTGCTGAGGAATCGAACCCAGGGCCTCAGGCATGCAAGGCAAGCGCTCTACCACTGAGCCACCTTCCCAGCCCCGAGATGAGTCTTATGGACTTTCCTGGCTGGCTTTGAACTGTGATCCTCAGAGCTCAGCCTCCTGAGTAGCAAAGATTATAGGCGTGAGCCACCAGCTCTTGGACTGTTATAGGGTTCTTCTGTTTTGCTGAATTATACTGGCAGCAACCTCCTAGTCTTACCTTGACCATTTTCCTGGTTATGTCAGCAGATTGACCTGCATCCTGTGAAAATGCACTCAATAATATCTACACATGACATGAGAAAATTGCCTAGGGACACATTTCTCAGAAGCTGTCGCTGTCTTTAAGTGGCTGTTTACTTTTTCCTCCCTTCCTAAGTCCCTATCTCCATACCAGTTCTTCACATACAAGATATTTATTTATTTGACATTTTAAGACAAAAGCATTTTTTTATTGTGAAAATAACATACAGAGGGGTTACAATTACATGGGCAAGGTAATGAGTACATTTCTTATCAAGCATTGTTGCCTCCTCCTTTGTTTCCTCTTCCTTTCCCTTCCCTTCCTATCTCTCCCGCCTCCCCCCCCCCCCACAAAGTATTTATTTTTGTGCCAGAATTGGGGCTAGAACTCAGGGCCTTGCACTCTTGTTTGGCTTTTTAGCTCAAGGTTGGCATTCTACCACTTGAGAGTCATAGCTCCACTTCCAGCTTTTTGGTACTTAATTGGAGACAAGATTTCCCAGACTTTCCTGCTTAGCTGGGCTTTGAACCACAATCCTCATAGCTCAGCCTCCTGAGTGTCTAGGATTGCAGGTGTGAGCCACCAGCTTGCAGCTTAGGGGATTTTTTTTTTTTAAAAATAGCTATTCTTATCTAGATTTGGATAAAAATAGATTCTTTGACCACAAGAATACCAGAATGTACATGGAAAGGAATGTGTTTACCCATGTCTCAATGAGACTTGAAGGAGAAATCAGAATCAAGGAGGTCAACTTAACATTTCATCTTTTGGTTGTCACTCTGTAAAAGAAAGAGAAAGAGAGGGGAGAATCCCTGCCTTTGGCCACCTTACCAACATTCAGAAGATTTAAAAGTAACTAAGAGATGACTGATGCTGTTTGGACATTAGATAGGCCAGAAATGACACAAGTAGGGTAAGGCCATCCAAAGACAATGAGTGGAGCTCACTGTGGGCTTTGTTGTGACACCAATGACAATGCATAATTGGATGGCACTATTGGGGGTGATGAAAACTTTGAAAGCATGAGTCCTGCTGGAGGAAGCAGGTCTCTGGGCATACACCCATGAGTACTGGATCTTATCCCCACCCCTCTGTGCCTTATTCTCTGTTTCCTGGTTGCCATGAGTAATTTGGCTCGGCCCTGTGTCTTTCCTCCATCTTGCTCTGCTTCACCACAACCCAGCCAACTGGGAACTGAAACTTCCAAGGCAAAGTACAACCTTTCAATTGTGTGTTTGTATATTGTCAGTGTGATGGAAAGTCTTGTCTTACACAAATTGGCTGTCGTTGAATGTGCTGGGCACTGTACAAAGAGGTCCTAAAGAAGTACAGATAAGAGTTCTTTAAATAACCAGGTGTTTTGTCCTCAGAGAAAGCTCAGTTTCTTCCATAGTAGCCACCCCCAACACATCCTGGCTTTGCCCTTGACCGGTTAGAAAAAAAATAACATTACCCTTTATTTCCTACTTTCCAGCTTGACCAAATTTGAACCCTTACATTTACAGACAAGGTACAAGTAAGTTTTGCCACTCACGTCTACTCTGGAACTTGGAAAACACACTTTTCCCCTTGCTGTTGTTTTTCAGTGTCATTGGAAAGAACTTTAAAAAAAAAAAAAAGAATCTCATCCAAAGCACCAAGCGGAGGTCTCACATTCTCAAAGCCAAGTTCAATCGCACCTCTCAGTGAACAGACACCCCCTCCCCAGAAAGAGGGACAGCCACTCCTCAGCACAGCGTAAATTAGTATCACAGCTGCCACTTTCATAAGGAAATCAAAACGAGCCTTTTCAGTTTGTAAACATATACTTCGCAGACCCACGGTAGGAAGGCTGGGGTTCAGTAAGTATTCTGCATTCTCAACACCCACAAAAACCCTCCAGAGTGTTATTTACAGTATTTGCTTCATAGGGAGGAGAATTAACGTTTCAGCGGTTTAGGGAACAAATACACACGCGGGAAAGCAAGCAAGCAAGCAAATTATTTAATGATTACTTTAAAAAAAATATGTCACTGTGCAGAAAAGTGTTTGGAGATGCATTCAAGGCCTGTGTCACTGGATGACACATCTTCATTATCACTTCAGTAAAAGTCCAGGGGGTAGGAGCACAAACTCCGACTATTTATGCCTTCCATGTAACACTTCATACAAAAATAATGACTGTAGTCCTCAGAGCTCCACCCCAATATTTTAGAAAACATGGCATTCTTGCCTTAAAGTGGCGCTTTACTGGAGCTCAAGCAGTTGATGCAGTGTTTGCACCAGGAATAAGAAATGAACATTTATTTGCATTTCGCCATTCCTGATTATCCATAATGTATTCTCCCCCATCTTCTTACAATGGGATGGAACAAAAACATGTCAACAGAAAGATTGTCTTCCTTTGAGCAGGGTGAGTAAATTTGAAAATTGCCTTTTTCCCCCACTACAAGACAGCCATTTCTCATGGAACTCCTGAAGGCTTTTCAGATACTCGTGTGTATCCAAACAGAGACGTGCCAACGCCAGCTGCCACAACTTTCCCTGACTGAGAAGAATTACAAGTATTACCACCTTGATCATTAAACTGGATTCGTTGATTGCACGATGCCCTCTATCAATTCATCCAAGATAACTTGAAGCCAGCTGGACCCCCCTCAGTGAGAACTTGACTTAATTGGCCAATAAGTGGCTGGAAAAAGGTGCCTGCTATTTGATAAAATTACCGAGTGAGCAAGTGATTACAGTTTGGAGAGCCACCGAGCTAGGCTGTGGGTCAGCCCTTTTGGGGAGGGCTAAGTTAATGTCCACTATTAAGAACTGCTGTGACAAATGGTGGTTTGCTTGAAGCTCAGATGAAAGAGAGGATCTGCATCAGACTCCACTGATAGAGTGGCTGAGTGATGTTCATTTATCATCTTGTTGGCCTCATTTCTGCCTGGGTAATAGTCCCACCCTAACTACTCTGTAGTTGCCTGGTTTTCTCTCTCCCTTTCACTTTATTGGAATAAGTAAAAATATTGCCCTAGCCAACAAATCCATCTAGAAGAGGAAAAAACCCCACTTTTTCCTCAACAGCGTCCCATGAGTCTTTTCCACCGAAAGGCTTAAGAATGAAGAATTCAAAGGATTTAGCCATCTGTAGTATTAATGATTATTCTCGGTCGCTGGTGAGGAGATGGATATATAATTGTTTGCATATTTGATGTCTCCATTTTCTCAGCACAGGTGAAAAACAGCAGAATCACCCTCAGAATCATTTCAGGATAATTCAGCTGCTGAATTTATGGCTGAAATTATGGAATTTAAAACAGCAACTCTCTCTGTGGAAACAAAGGCATCTTATCATATCGCAGCTGGTAATTTTTTTCCTTCTTCCCTCTGCCACTAAACATTTAAGCCAGTTTTCAAAAGAAAAAAAAAAATCACCCACACAACAGAAAACTTTTGACAGATTTAGTTCAAGATTTCAGGTTAACAGACCTGTAACAACACGTTGTCACTTGAATTATGGGCGTTAGACAATAATACAGTATTCTTCAGGGGGAGGCAAAATTGAAGATCCAGTGTGCAATATACTTATTTCCTCTAATCCATAAGTCTACCTATTTCATAGATTTTTTTGACTAAGCTATGTGATTCTAATGATTAATTATTTAAATCATTGGAGTTTATTTTTCTCTTGCCGGTCCTGGGGCTTGAACTCAGGGTCTGGATGCTGTTCCTGCGCCTCTTTGTGCTCAAGGCTAGTGCTCTACCACTTGAGCCACAGTACCATTTCCAGCATATCAGAGTCTCACAGAGACGTTTCTGCCCAGGCTGACTTCAAATTACAATCCTTAGAACTCAGCCTCCTGAGTAGCTAGGATTACAGGTATGAACCACCAGTGCGCAGCTGGAGTTTTCTTTTTCTTTTCTTTCTTTTTTTTTTTCTTTTGCAAGGAGAAGGTTGGAAGATAATTCAAATTTAGGCCAAGTTTGTAGTACAGCCTAAGCAAACAGACACATCTTAAGCCTGCCAGGGGGCTCATAAAATAAATGAATGCATTTGCTTGCAAAAGACAATTGCATTGCTCATATCCTTTCTGCTCTATTTGCTAACTTTCTTTTGGAAGCATGATTAATGATTCTACCTTTGCTCTTCAGAGTGCCATTTGGGCAGACATGCTGGTGTGCGATGCTAGAAATCTGCATGGCCCATTCCGGTGCCTTCCTCCCCAATGGGAACAACAACCTCCCCTTGGAGCCCTGAGAGCTGCTTTTGTCCTGACTGTTCTACTGAAATACTCTTTTTCCAGGCTTCAGTCCTGTGTGTTAGATCACAGAGAGACCTTCCCAGATCCTCCATAGAAAATAACCATGCTTATTCACATGCGTAGTTTATACTTACAGCTCAAAGACAGCAACTCTATAAAGCTCTAGAAAACTCAGGGCAGTAGCCAGATGCCAATGGCTCTAATTCTAACATTTCTGGAAGGTGAGATCTAAGGATCTCGGTTCAAAGCCAGACCAGGCAAATAAATCCAAGAAACTTGTCTCTGCAACCAACTAGCAAAAAGCCAGAAGTAAAGGTATGGCTCAAAGGAGAAGAGCACAGTCTTGGGCAAAAAAATCTAAGCAAGAATGTGAGGTGCTGAGTTCAAGCCCTGGTACTGGCACACGTGCACACACACACACACACACACCAGGACATACTTTATGTGTGTATATTATATGCTCAATAAACACAAATGGACAAATACTTTATCCAAGCATCACTAAAAATATAATTCATTGGTCGCCATAAAGACAGGCCAGCACATGCTCCCTGATAACACTCATCTGTCAGATAACCAGGAGAGTTTAAGAGCAGATCTGGTATAATTAATTGCCGCGCAGCTCACGGCTCTCTCAAGATCCTTGAGTCCCCCAGGACCCTGCCCCAGCCTCATTTATTCCTCCCCAAAACCCATCCCTACTGTCCCAGCCGCCCCACCCCTCTCGTTTGTTCTTCCTCTGTCCCCAGCCACCGTCTTTCATTAGATTTTCCTCATGTTCTTTTTCTAATTATCTTTAATAGTTTCCTCTTCTGTATCATTTCCCCCAATTAATTGGAAACCTCATGCAAGGCAAGGAAGAGACACTAGAAAACCTTGCTTTCCATTCCCATTGTCTCAATCCCATACAAGATATAGGATAAATATGTGTACAATTGGGGGAGAAAGCCATTCACCACGTAGCAAGAGTGGCGAACTTTTACCTAGAGCCTGATTTGGCCAGGCCGCATGTTCTGGCATGCAACTGTCTCGTTTGTTCCTCGCAGCTACGATGAGTGTTTTGCTTTGTTTTGTAATGCTAGCGACCGGACCCAGAGCCATTAGACAAGTGTGCTACCACTGCGCCCCACCCCAGCCTATTTTTCTTATTTATATCTTAGAAATGAAGAACCAAGACCTAGAGCAGTAGGGGTTCCTGGATGAAGTCTCTTCTAGAATGTGGGGCGCACCCAGAAGCCAACCCAGATCTTCCCACCTCAGGTTGAGTTCTTAAGCCCATTGACTGCTGACTAGCAACTGTCTGACATCTCTGTGAATTCTTTCTGACTTAGGTCCAGAATCTTCCAAGGACAAGCGGAAGGTCGAAACTCCTCTGCAAGTATCTGTTGTAAATTGTCTCATTTTCATCGTAGCCATGAGTAATAAGAAAGCAAGTTGTCTTCCACCACACAGCAGTGTATAAATCAACATCTCCTTATGAAACCTCCGTGGGCATTGATTTTTCTGAATAGGAGACTTGCACCTCGTCACTCAGAGTCTTCTGCTTCTAAAAAAAATTTTTTTCCAGCATGATCTTGATTATCTTCACAAGTTTTTTGATGACCTCATTGTTGCTCTAACAGCTGTTTGTGATGGAAATCACCTTCTGGTTGAGAAAGCGAGGACAGGGTGGGGGGGGAGTTATTTCCTACTCCTTACCTTTATTCCTGGAGTATTTCTGCAAAGAGTTAAATCAGAGAGCTCTGGACTGGTACACACATTTTTCTCTTACCCTGAGATCTTTGGGGTGAAAGGGCAACACTGAATTAAGCATTTAGTGTATTCGGAATCTGTGACCCGGAGCTGGTATCTGAAAGCATCATTGATAATAAGGTTGGAAGCGCATTATACTTTCCTGGTACTTACCTCATCTAGCCTCGAACAATCTACTCCAGGAGTCATAATTATCCCACTAGGAAAACTGTCCCATTGTCTGCTACTTTTTACTGGCAGGAAGTTTTTCTTTCTCTCTCCAACTGTATCTGTTCTCAGCAGGGCTTAGTATTCCTCATTTAATTAGAAGCACTTGATTGAAAGAGCCTTTTCTTCATCATTTATGTTGTTTTCATTTCGATAATTATGTAACACAATGTGCTCACTCCCAGTAGGCAGGTGTTTTGTAAGCTGGGAAGATGAACTACCTACTCCATGCTTTGGCTGGTTTTTGGGGGGTACAAATCTCCCTTTTTTTTTTTTGGTCCGGTCGTGGGGCTTGAACTCTGGGCCTGGGCACTGTCCCTCAGCTCTTCAGCTCAAGGCTAGCGCTCTACCACTTGAGCCACAGCGCCACTTCCGGCTTTTTTCTTTTTGCTTATGTGGTGCTGAGGAATTGAACCCAGGGCCTCGAGCATGCAAGGCAAGCGCTCTACCACTGAGCCACCTTCCCAGCCCCGAATCTCCCTTTTTATATATGTGTGTACAGATCTTTGGGCTTAGAACTCAAGGCCTGGGCACTGTCCCTGAGCTTCATCTGCTCAAGGCTAGTGCTCTACCACTGGAGCTTCACTCCCAGCTTCTTGGGTAGTTAATGGTCTCATGCAATTTTCTGCCCCAGCTGGCTTTGAACTCTGACCCTCAGATCTCAGCCTCCTGAGTAACTAGGATTATAGGCGTGAGCCACCAGAACAAGGCAAAGATGTGTTGATAATAGCCTGTCAGGAACACATAAAAATTAGGCTGTCTTTTCTAGGACTGGAAACAAATACTCAGTGGTTGGCCTGGAGATGGCAAAGAGGAAGTTATCCCAGTTTACTACTCCACCAGCTTGTGGATGAGATCCAGCAAGGTGCCTACTCAGGACACTGAGGATTGGTGGGTGACAACTAGATTCAGGCCTTGCTCTCATAGGTCCTGTGGTCTAGGCTCAGAGAAGAGTGGCTTAGATCAAGGTACTTGACATTTATGTAATACAATTTTATAAGAGATTTGCCTAAGAGACAGATTCTGATTCTGTAGCTCAGAATGAGGCCCGAGAGTCCAATTATTTTTTTCAGTCATGGGGCTTGAACTCAGGGCCTGGGGCTGTCTCTTATCTCTTTTATGGAAGGCTAGCAGCACTCTACCACTTTGAACCACAGAGCCACTTCTGGTTTTCTGGTGGTTAATTGGAGAGTTTCACGGTCTCTCCTGCCCGGGCTAGCTCTGAATTGTGATCCTCAGCTCTCAGCCTCCCGAGTAGCTAGGATTATAGGTGTGAGCCACTGGTTGATAGTCTGCATTTTTGACATATGAGGTCTTTTGTCAAAATTACTGGTACAGTGTTCACTTCCAGATGTCTTAAACAGGACTTCTAAGACACACAGCATTCAGTTTAAGACTAGGAGATTTGCAGTTGTGTGTTATGGTGTCATGGTAGAAGCCAGGCCTCGCCTCTATGGGGGGTAAAGCACCAGGACATTTTGACTTCGCTGAGAGATATTAGTTCCAAACACAAGCATTACTATAAAATGGACTTTGGCTAGGACAGAACTATCTAGGAGTTATTTAAAAGGAATACTGCATCTAATTGGCTGGGAAATGTTCATATTGTGGATACTTTTACATAAGTTTCCAAGCCTTGGTTTTAATGGTGGTTAAATGTAAAAGTGTTGGTTAAAAACTTATCGACTAAACCAGGCGCTGGTGGCTCACACCTGTAATCCTGGCTACTCAGGGGACAGAGATCTGAGGATCGTGGTTCAAAGGCCGTCCAGGCAGGAAAGTCCATGAGACTTTTTTTTTGGGGGGGGGTCCAGTCGTGGGGCCTGAACTCTGGGCCTGGGCACTGTCCTTCAGCTCTTCAGCTCAAGGCTAGCGCTCTACCACTTGAGCCACAGTGCCACTTCCGGCTTTTTTCTTTTTGCTTATGTGGTGCTGAGGAATCGAAACCAGGGCCGCAAGCATGCAAGGCAAGCACTCTACCACTGAGCCACCTTCCCAGCCCTCCATGAGACTTTTATCACCAATTAACCATCAGTAAACAAGAAGTGGCGCTGTGGTTTAAGTGGTAGAGCGTTCATCTTGAGCTGAAGAGCTGAGGGACAGTGCCCAGGCCTGAGTTCAAACTCTATGACCAACAAAAAACAGCAACAATAACAACAACAAAAACACCTATTGGCTATCTAGCTAGGGAACCTTACTTGGCCACTGGAAATCTAACGTTCCTTGTCTGTAAAATGGTCCTAACACCATCTAATTAAGGAGGCTCTGAGAATTAAATAAGCGAACTCATTGGAGAACCCAGGTTCTCAGGCACTCCCTCTCAAGAAAACCAGGAGTTACTATTGTATGTTCGTTATGATCACAGGTGTTTTCTCCTCCCAATTACTTTTTATTAAAGTGAAAAAATATAATAAAGTTTGCCATCCAGGCCCTGTTAACTGTGCGGGCTTAGCGCTGTTAAGTACATATACTTCAGTCCATCCACTTTCTGAGTTTTACTGTTGAAATTACCCCCCTTTAGATAAAATCATGCTGTTATTTGTCTTTTTTGTGATTGGCATACTTTACAGTATAGGGACCTTGGGGTTTATCCACACTGCAGCATGGATCTGAACTTCCTCCTTTTTTAAAGCTGAGTATATTCCACTGCACACCACACCTTGCTCACTCATTCATCTATCGGTGCCCACTGCATTTTTTTTTTTGGTCGGTCGTGGGGCTTGAACTCTGGGCCTGGGCACTGTCCCTGTGCTCTTCAGCCCAAGGCGAGCACTCTACCTCTTGAGCTACAGAGCCACTTCTGGTTTTCTAGTGGTTTATTGGAGATCAGAGTCTCACGGACTTTTCTGCTCGGGCTGGGTTTGAACCGAGATCCTCAGATCTCAGCCTCCTGAGTAGCCAGGATTACAGGCATGAGCCATCGGCACCCAGCACCCACTGTATTTCTTTATGTTTTGGTATAGTGTGTAATGCTGCTGTGAATATAGGTGTATGACTGTCTCTTTAGGATCCTGAAGACTGTGAAGATTCGATTTTGAAGAATCTGGTCTGGCTTGTCATAAGGATTATTTGTTGTTCCGGGAGTCATCTTCTCCATGTGAAAACCTGTTGTGTAGATGAGCAAAGGGCGAAGATGAGCTAGATGTTACTAAACATTGTTACTTTCTTACTGGGCTTTGTGTTCCATATAGACTTGGACCTGAACCTATGCAGAACTATAGGCAGTACTTGAATACATTTGTCTTTTTATTTATTTTTATTTTTTTGTTGGTCATCGGGTTTTAACTCAGGACCTAGGCTCAGCCCAGGAGCTTTTTTTTCCTTATCTTTTCTTTTCTTTTTTCTCTCAAGATTAGTGCTCTACCACTGTGAGCCACAGCTCCACTTCCCATTTTCTGGTGATTAATTAGAGACAGGAGTCTCCCAGGTTTTTTCTGCCTGAGCTGGCTTTGAACCACAATCCTCAGATCTCAGCTTCCTGAGTAGCTAGAATTACAGGCATGAGCCTGACTCCTTGATTTGTTTTTTGTGTTTTTTTTTTTTTTGTTGGTCATGGGGCCTGGACTCTGGGCCTGGGCACTGTCCCTCAGCAATTCAGCTCTAGGCTAGCACTCTACCACTTGAGTCACAGTGCCACTTCTAGCTTTCTCTGCTTATGTGGTGCTGAGGAATCGAACCCAGGGCCTCATGCATGCAAGGCAAGTGCTCTACCACTGAGCCACCTTCCTAGCCCTATCCTTGATCAGTTTCATATGGTAAGGGCAGGTTCTCTACCTGTCTCCAGATGCCACAAAAGGGGACAATCCAGGTCAAAACCCTGGGGTACTTCCTGCTGCCTCAGGAGCAGGAATGGCTCACCTGAAGGCTGTGGCTTGCCCACGAGTGTAGGTTGAAGTCCCCGAGGAAAAGACTCTTGGGTCGGTGCATAAGGGATTCATCAGAGAATGCTCAACTTCTGCCAAGTGGAACAGCATCTGTGAGGAGGGGGAAGGGAACAGAAAATGTCCTCTTCCAGTTTCACCAGACACTCTGATGCCAAGATGGCTCTTTTTTAATTGGTTGATTGATTGATTTTTGCATGCTGGGGGTACTGGGGCTTGAAATCAGGGCCTCTCATGCTTGCTTTTTTTTTCCACCTCAAGGCTGGTGCTTGACCACTTGAGCCACACTTCCAACTTCTGGCTTTTTTGCTGGTGTATTAGAGATCAGAGTTTCTTGGAATTGTTTGCCTGGGCTGACTTCCAACCGAGCTCCTCAGATCTTAGCCTCCTGAGTAGCTAGGATTATAGATCCTTTGGAATTACACCCCTGGGGGTAAGGGGTACCAGACTTTTCAACCTTCCTACTGACCAGTTATTTTCTCCAGGATGTGCGGTGTTGAAGATAAGGGTACAGACTTATTGGAAATGTTTCAGGATACTGAGGTGTCACACAGGATTAAGGACATCAACTTGAAAGGCATTTGACAAATCAAGGGTGTTCTGACAGAAAACCAAGTAAGCAAGTGTGTTGGTGGGAAGTCTGTCCAGGTTATCTTTGAAGTGTTACTATCCTTTGCTCTGATTGGTCAGAATTTAGGTTCACAAGGTTGTGCAATTGGCTAGTTTGACAAGGCTTAAAAGATCATCCGTGCAATCAGCTGGCAAGAATTTCCAGCAAAACAATTCTTACTCAGCTGGCAGTTTACCCTGAGAACCATTTCCAACCCCTAGAAAAACAATGCTTACAACAGAATGTGGCTTAAGTAAAATAGCTTCTTGTAAGCTGGTAACACTCAGGTCAAGCAAGCACTTTGCCAGAAAAGATTCTCACTCCTGCAGTTGTGTGTGTGTGTGTGTGTGTGTGTGTGTGTGTGTGTGTGTGTGTGTGTGTGTGTGTGTGTGTACACACATGCACATGTGCAAGCCAGTCCTGAGGCTTGAACTTAGGACCTGGACACTGTTCCTAAGCTTTGTTTTTGCTCAAAGCTAGTGCTTTATCACTCTACTTTGGGCTTTTTGGTGGATAATTGAAGATAAAGTTCTCACAGATTTTTCTACCCGGGCTGACTTTGAACCGTGAGCCTCAGATCTCAGCCTCCTGAGTAGCTAGGATTACAGGCCTGAGCCCCCTACACTCAGCTACTTGTATAGTCTTGGTAGCCCAGATAGAACGACTCCACTGAGAGCCATTAAGCAGCAACAGCTAGAGGATGAGAGCATCATTTGGAGGGGAATGGGGTAACAAGCCAAAGCAATCACCATCACCGTCCTTTGCTCCTTGTCCCCCAGCATTCCCTGCCTTCTCTCCCTTATGAAGAGTTTAATGCTAGAGATTGAGACTAGAGGGCATTTGCATCTCCCGAGACGTTTGGAGCTGCCTCAAGTCCTTTCCCCTCTGATAAATGATGTGCTGAAGACAGGGGCAAGGGCAGGGAGGGAAATGGTACCCGGCCTCCTGCTAAGCTGGCTTGTGACCAGCTGAGAGCACATCGAATCCCAAAGTGCCATACTTGAGCTATTTTACTTGCATCCCTGAGATTTTTCAAGTTTTTTTTTAAATGTTTCCTTATATGAGAGGTTAAAAAAAATAAGAGCCAGAAAATAGTCTAAAAGCACATTACCAGGAAATTGTTTCTACTGTGTTTATGACTGTTCTTAATGTTTTATGAATATGCTAAAAAGAAAAAGTGCCGGGGCATATTTCCTTGGGCACTCTAGTTAATTACTTATTCTGAGTGCTTCTACTCCATTCCTTGCAAAATGTGTTGTGCATTAATTCTGATTATGTACAAAAAACCCACCTGCAAGGAAAAACTCTGAATCAGTAATGCTGGTAAAATGAGCAACCCTCTGGGGGCTCCACCAAGAAGAGGCTACTGGACAGAATTAGAATCTTGTAGCTAAGGCTATTCATAATGTCATTAACATAAAGGCAATTAAATGAGTTTTTAACCTACAACCCTTTATTGTTATTAATGAACATTAGAAAAACACAGGAGATAAAATTGGTAATTATCTCTGCACCAAGCTATGCAATAATGTGTTTAAATATAAAAACAAAACAAATGATTATTGTTAGTATTTTCAGTAGCACAAACCCCAGGAGCTGCTCCGTCATATTTAATCACCACAGGCCCACACCAAGAGGGTTAATTAAAAGAGGGTTTTACCTTCTAGGTGCCTGGTTGTTAGGTTTAATATGGAATCAACAAACGGAAATGTAAATTTGCAAAATGTCCTGAGCAGTAGCTTCTGCCTGTGGGTTAACTACCTTTACAGAATCATAGACTGATTCCTTTCTTTTGCCGGACCACAGTCTAAAGCTCCAAAACCTTAAGATTTTGCCCTCCTTAAAATAAAATAGAATACAATAAAATTACCGTGCAATGTGTTGAAAGCTCAGTCCAAGAACAATCCAGGTTCATTATTTAAGCATACCGTTCCGTAAAAACAACTTAAGCATTTGAAAAAAAAAAAAAAAGACATGTAGATTTAAAAAGTAATGGCAAATGCAACCTCAGCACTCTGATATTGAAAGAGCTTCCAGTTTAATTTTTTCCCTTTATGCAAACTGTAACAGCCTATAAACAAGCGATGCCAGCCAGAGCTTGTTTATGAGGACACAGCAGTTAATGGATGGTGAAACAGACTGCATCTAACAATAGTTTCCCACTAATTAATTCAGTTTGTGTTTCTTCCGATTGAAAATGTGAATATCATATCGTTTATAATTTGCTCCAAACTAGTTTTGTTTCCAAAGCCCTTTTTTTTTTAAAGTGATGTATACTTTTAATTTGCCTTTGTAGTGGTGTTCAGGGCTAAACAATAGCACAGAAATGAGATCCTAGAAGGCAGACTTGTACAAAACCGGCAGTATGGGAGAGGGCATGGTTTTCACATTCATTTTATTTTTATTTTTTCAATCAATATAAAATTAACCACCTTGCCCGTTTTTTATAAAGCATTTTCTAAGATAAAACAGTCAAAAACTGCTTCTATTTGTGTATTACATTGCAAAACAATTTTGATAAGTTTGTTCATGAAATGATGATAGTCCCATTTACTTCCCAAGACTGACTCTTTCCTTCAGTTCAATACACACTCAGCATTTCCCTCGGTCCTTCCAAGCCCTCCGTGGGGACCTGTGCATCAGGATCCGCTTTCAGACATAGGACACAGAGAGTGAACAATTTCATTTCCTCCAGTGTTGACTATGCTGCCCGAAGCTGCTGGAGCTCAGGATGGCCGCCCAGCCATGAATCCCATAGTCAGCTCCTGACAGATCATTCAGATGAGATGGAGATACCAGGCTGTGAGGGAGGATGAAAAAGGCATTCTTGTAAGGCCTCCCTCCACCCCTCCCCAGCTCTGTGTGTTGGCCTGGGGTTGGGAGGTAGGGTAAGAACAGGAGGCATAGCCTGGCTCCACCCCAGTCCCAGGAACACAGCCGCTCACCCAAGTCCTCTGTGTAGGCCCAGGATACAGGTTAGGTCAGTGCATGGCTGCCTGGTTTTAATCTTCTGAGTACCATCTGATGATTAATCATTCTAGGAAGAGGCTATGTACCCTCTTTGTCTGCATTCATCCCTCAGCCACTGCTCTGAGCTGGGACCAAGTCACAGCACACTGGGCTGGGTTCCCTGTGATGCAGGAAAACTGGTTTCTTGGCAGGATGAGTGTTTGTTTAGGGGAGATGCACGTGCTGGAACTGGAGCCATGGGAACAAGAAGCAAGTGCCTTTTTTCGATGAATTAAAAAAAAAAAGATTTCTTCTCACACACACACATGTACACACAGATTTGGAGGTAGGGTAGGGGTAAGTGGAGCCATATTCATTCAATAACATTTGCATTTTCAAGTTCTATTATTCTTGATCCCTGTGAACATGCTGCCCGGCTGGTGCGTCTGCCATGTGGCAGACGGGAGCTCAAGGTCAACGTCCGGCTGTTAGCCAAACAATTGGCAACCACAGCCCACTAAACTTTCCTTTTTCTTGTCACCTTCCCTGGCTATTAACCACCCCCAGGGCACCCTCAGGGGCCGCAAATTTTCTCCTGGCGCCTCCTCTGACTTATGAAAATTCTAGAAGCCTGCGAGATGAATGATGAACAAGCAGAGAGCCATATGCAGAGCCTTTGATGAGCTGACATCAGACAGCCGAGGGAGGAGGGACGGTGGTGGCCCAGCGGCTGCTGAGTTGTCGACCCTTTGATTGGAGTCAGACTGGCTTTCCTGGGTGGCTGCTGCCGGTGGACCAAGCCAACAGCAGAACAATGGCACAGCCTTCCTCCTCTGGAAAATCAGTCTTTAAAGACCCACCAGGAGGCACCCATTGGTCCTGTCACCTGATATTTGATGTGGGGAATATGCCCCAGATGATACCAAAGGAGATCTCTCCCAGACCCATCCCTGGCTGCTAGCTGGGCTGAGGAGCTGCTGGCAGGAAGGAACAAGAAGGTGTTCTTGTCTGCTCCTCTTGCTCCCGCCCCAGCTCATTTTTTCACAAAGCTCTCAGATGGATGGACAATAAATATAATTTATAGAATTCTATGAGGAAAAGGTGATGTCCCATTCCAGATACTCAGGGAACCAGGAAAATCTTTTTACAAGTGGTCCTGTTTAGACCATCTTGATGGGCTATTCATCTAGTCCTGTGAAAATGATCCCACTCCAATTTGCTTAAAAATAAAAATAATTAATAATTAGTACAATATACTGTTATATGTTATATTAAAATATAATAATTAATAGTTATAGCAATAATAATTGCTTAAAGATAAAATAAGATTTTTTTTGTGCTGGTCCTGGGGCTTGAATTCTAGGCCCTGGTGCTATCACTAAGCTATTTTGCTCAAGGCTAACACTCTACCAGTTGAGTCAGAGCTCCACTTCTAGCTTCTTTGGTGTTTTATTGGAGATAAGCACCAAAATAATAAGATGATAATTTTTTAAAATACTGGTTGAATACAGTTTGCCTGAACTCTGAAATTTGATCAACATTAAATTAAGAGCAATATGAATATTTAGAGTAAATTTATGGGTTGTCCCCCACATAACAACTTGTAGAGTGACAGGGAACTACAGTATTAATAATTAATACTAGCTGGTGGCTCCCACCTATAATCTTAGCTATTCAGAATGCTGAGATCCAGAGGACTGTGGTTCAAAGCCAGTCCAGACAGAAAAGTCCAAAACACTCTTTCACTCAATAACCAGGGAAACTATTCCAAAGTAGAATTGATAGGGCATGTGGCTAATTAGTTATGAAATAAGAAATTAGAAGTTTAGTACTGAGCACAACCCTCTGTTTCTGGCGTTGGAGAAAGGTTGAACTCTAATATTACTGACCATCAGGAATTACAAAGAAGTAATTCAGTTTGATACCTTTTGCTTTGTTGATCTCTAATAAAAATAATTTCACTCGAAGAATAGCTATAGGATTCCAATAAGTTAATGAAGTTAAAGATGTGGTGATCACTAATAATTCTTACCTGCTTCACAGTCTGATTCCCATATTATTTCATTTAAGAATAAAGAACTAGAGTCTGAGCATGGTGAGTCATATCTGTACATCCAGCTACTCAGCAGTAGCTGGAAGATCACACTTCAAGGCCAGTCCAGGTAAAAAGTGAGCAAGATCTACACTCACAGCAAACAAGCTAGGTGTGGTGATGTGTTCCTTTAATTCCAGAGACACAGGTAAGAGGATCATGGTCTGAGATGATAAGAAAAAGTATGAGATCCCATCTGAAAAATAGCAAAGAGCCAAAAGGGCTGGGCATATGGCTCAAGTGAGGGAGGCATGCCTGACAGCATAAGGTCTTCAGTTGAAATCTCAGTTCTGTAAAAATAAATAAACAAGTCAAATTACAAGACAAAATAAGATTAGCAAGGATGACCCATATAAGTGCCAAGTATATTTCTGACAAGGAGCTGTGTGAGTTAAGTGGTATGACAAGAACTGGGCACCACTAGCTCATACCTGTAATCCTAGCTATTTAGGAGGCTTGAGATCTGAGGATCGAGGTTCAAAGCCAAACTAGGTAGAAAGGTCTGTGAGACTCTTTTTTTTTTGGGGGGGGGGTCCAGTCTTGGGGCCTGAGCTCTGGGCCTGGGCGTTGTCCCTCCGCTCTTCAGCTCAAGGATAGCGCTCTACCACTTGAGCCACAGCGCCACTTCCGGCTTTTTTCTTTTTGCTTATGTGGTGCTGAGGAATCGAACCCAGGGCCTCAGGCATGCAAGGCAAGCACTCTACCACAGAGCCACCTTCCCAGCCCCAAGTCTGTGAGATTCTTATCTCCAGTAAACTACTCAGAAAAAGCCAGAAGTGTCACTGTGGCTCAAGTGATGGAGCACTAGCCTTTAGCACAAAGAGGCTCAGAGAGAGTGCCCAAACCCTGAGTTTAAGCCCCAGGGCAGGCAAAAAAATAAAAGAGAAAAGAAAAGAAAGGGAAGAGCAGAAACACAGGGGAAGGTGGGCCCTAAGGTCCATACAGGATGATCCCAACTGTCTGCCTTGTTTGTTCTATCTCTTGGAATGGTGGCTCAACAGGACACCTGTATATCCTGTAGACTGTATCAGGGGAGTCAAACCATTCCCAAATACTACCAAGACATTTATTTACCCTTTTCTCTCTCCTGTCATTTGCAGAGAAGCATCTTCAAGACTATGTGATATATGATGGTTAACAGGATGAATCCTTGGATGTTACTGCATTCCCCCTCATGCAGGTGTTTGCTTCTCAGTGTGTTGTATACCTGCAGTGCTCTGAAAATAGTAGGTGAAATGTTTCAGGGATAAATCACATACCTTTGTGCCCACTGAGGTAATATCTCCCTCCATCCCAGGAAATATGACCCAGAGTGAGAACCATGCCCTTGTCCAGTGTATTCACACTGTATAGATCAGCCACCTATATGGATTACCAACCCATATAGATCACCCACATGGAGTCACGTAGAAGCTATCTATGTTATCACATTATGCATTATCATAGTGCTTATGCTCAAATAACTATTATTTTACCTAATGATGGCCTCAGGTTATAAGGAAAGTGATGCTGGGCATTCAGCATGGTCCAGAGACTGTGGAGTGAGTGCTTCCTGCTAGTGGAAATGTCAAAGTTCTTGACAAAAAGAGAGGAGATAATTGTAAGTCGAGGTTGCTAAGAGCTCTGGTAAGACCACATCTTCTGTCTATAAAACTATGAAAAAGAAAAGAAAGAAATTCATGCTGTTTGTTATTGCATCTCAGAAGGTTATGGCCATGGTGTATAATAAGAACTTAATTAAATGGAAAGAGCATTATATTATAAAGTCTTGTACTATCTGAAGTTTCACCCGTGGACCAATGGAACAGAATAGAAGAAATAAACCCACGAACCTACAGCCATCTAATATTTGATGAGGGAAAGAAAAACATAGAATGACAAAAAGATAGCCTCTTCATCAAACCGTGTTAGGAAAACTGGACATCCACGTGCAGAAAACTGAAATTGGATCCCTATCTCACACCTTGTACTCATATCAATTCAAAATGGACCAAAACACCTGATTGTAAGCCACAAAACCTTGAAACTGCTGCAGAAAGGAGTAGGGAAAATATGAGAACTTCTTGGAACAAGTAGGAGCTTTCTAAGAAAAGTTCCAGGGCTCAGCAAATCAAAGAAAGAATTGACAAATAGGATTGCATCAGGCCAAGAAGTTTTTTACATTGGCAAGAACATAATTAACAAGCAAAAAAAAACAGCCTACAGAGCGGGAGAAGATCTTTGCCAGCTATACATCAGACAATGGCCTACTATCCAGAACATACAGAGAGCTTAAGAAAGTAAAATATCCAACAACAACACAATTAATAAATGGACAAATGAGCTAAACAGAGACTTTTCAGGAGAAGTAAAAATGGCTGTTAGATACATATGAAGAAATGCTCAATGTCTCTGGTTATAAAGGAAATGCAAATCAAAACAACATTGAGATTCCAAATGGCCATCATCAAGAATGCAAACAATAACATGCTGGTGAGGATGTGGGGGAAAAGGAATCACAGTACATGATTGGTGGCAAAGTAAACTAATACAATCCTTCTGGAAGGCAGTTTGGAGATTCATCAAAAAAAAAAAAAAAAAACTGAACATAGAACTACCCTATAACCCAGCAATTCCACTCCTGGGCATTTATCTAAAAGAGTACAAAGTAGGATACAGTGAAGCCACCAGCACAACCATGTTCATTACTACTCTAATGATCACAGCCAAGGTATGGAATCAGCCTAAATATCCCTCAGTGAATGAATGGACCAAGAAAATATGATCTATATAGACAATGAAATTTTACCCATCCATTAGAAGGGATGACATTGGAGCTGGGAAGGTGGCTCAGTGGTAGAATGCTTGCCTTGCATGCCTGAGACCCTGGGTTCGATTCCTCAGCACCACATAAGCAAAAAGAAAAAAAAAAAAAAAAAGAAGGGATGACATTGCATCATTTTCAAAGAAATGAATGGACTTGGAAAAAATTGTGTTAAGTGAAGTAAGTCATATATGGAAGTTAGAACTAGTTTATAAATGTACAAGTAAACACATACTGAGTTAGTTGTATGCAAGTTGTATGCAAAAATATTGACCAAAGTATAATATTTTCAGAGGATAATTCAAATGATGTAACTCCTTAGAACACCTAATGCACCATCTAACAAAATGAATACCAGAAAACTCATAACTTGAATGGTGGGAGTGGGAACAAGGGGAGAGGGGAGAGAAATGGAAAGAGGAAGGAGGAGGATATAGTTATACTATCCAATGCATATCCTGTGAAACTAAGAAAATTGAAAAGTGGGGTGAGTTAGGAGGGATAGGGAGAATGAGAGGGGTGACATCGACCAAGATGCATTGTACTTAGAACTGATTTATTGAATGGTAATTCCCTTGTACGACTACTTAAAGATAATAAAAATATTTTTTTAAAAAAGAGCTGCAGGTCCTAGGCTTCAAGACCTCAATCACACCATTTGCAATTCTAAAGATATACTTAAAGTTATATACATACATACATACATACATACATACATATGTGTGTATGTGTGTATAAATTTTTATTTTTGTCAGTCACAGGGCTTGAACTCAGGGCCTGGGTGCTATCACTGAGCTCCTTTGCTCAAGTTTAGTGCTCTACCACTTTGAACTACAGCTCCACTTGCAAGTTTCTGGTGGTTAATTGGAGATAAGGGTCTTATGGCTTTCTTGCCTGGGCTGGCAAGATCCTCAGATCTCAGCCTCCTGAGTAGCTGAGATTACAGCTGTGAGCCACCAACACCTGGCTAGAATAATATTTTTAACTATTTAATTCAAATCAGCTTACTATTATTCCAAAAAAGATAACAACCTTAGAACAATGCAACTGTCACCCAAATTACCCATCCTTCCACCTCCAACAAGTTTTCACACAATTTTCTAGAATTTTAGTTTCAACTTGTTCTAAGCACTGAAATTAATAGTAGTATCAATGCTGTTAGCAAAGAATCGGAGGGTTGTAAATTTTCATTGTACTCATCTATCTGAAAATAGGATTAGTTTCATCCTCAACATTCAATAATAGTCTGGTTGGCACAGCAAATAAGACATTTCTGGTTATATCTTGGGTGATGGGAAAGTGGGCAGAAGCAGGAGAGAAGATTGGGCCTTTTTGTTTCATGTGGAGAGCTATGCTCCAGCTTCCTCCTCCCCTCTTCCTCCTCCTCCTCCTCTTCCTCCTCCTCCTCCTCTTCCTCTTCCTCCTCCTATTCATTCTTCTTTTGGTGTTGGTCCTGGAGCTTGAACTCAGTGCCTGGGTGCTGTCTCTGAGCTTCTTTTGCTCAATACCAGCACTCTACCACTTGAACCACTTCACTTCCTGTTTTTTCTGTTATTAATTGGAATAAGATGCTCATGGACTTTCCTGCCCAGGCTGGCTTTGAACTGTGATCCTCAGATCTCAGCCTCCTGAGTAGCTAGGATTATAGGCATGAGCCACTGGTGCCTGGCTTCCCAGTTTTCTTCTGTGTGCAAGGGTGATGGGAGCCAGTACCAGACTGGGATTAAGATTCCAACCATGGTATCCATATTCATTCTTAGCTCCCTATGGGCTGTGCATCTTGAATCCTTGCTACCCAAAACTATTATGTTTCATTTCCAATTCTCTTCCTCAAATATTTATTTCTTTTTTACTTTAATTTGTGCTCAGGTATTTATTTAGAGGCTATCTTTTTAATATGTTGTCCACCATCTAGATGGGTTTGGAGAACAGTGCTATTTCTTCACATGGTAAACCCACCATCTTGACTATAGCGCTAAGCCCTATCTTCATAAAGGAGCGAAGGGGTAGATTTGCCAAAGCCAGAAATATTGAATCTTTTTAACTTACCAAAGCAGACCCCCACTCCCTCCCCTGCCCAAAATGCAAAGCACTAATTAGATTTTGTTAAAGATCTTTAATTAGAGTTGAGCAATGCTGCTCTTGGATTGGTGGTTGCAAATTAAACAGAACTATTTCATTCAAGTTAATGGTCATGGAGGTTAATTAAAATTTTCCTTTTAGAAATACAGAGCCCAAGACTCTATGTAATTTAATAGGTTCTATATTCACACAGAGCGAGAATGGCAGCTTCAATATTTAATTCTTGCTCCATAAACTCAGAAAGCAAAAACATATTCTCCCCAACTTGTGAACTCTCTTTATGCAGGAGACGAGTTACTAAGGGAAAGTTGGGAGTTGCTAGGTAACTTGATGCCTGTGGAAAGCTCTGATGAAATGTATTAAAATCAGATTTCCTAGAGCAGATGGGCAAACTGAAGTGGAAAATAAATTCAAATGATATGATATTGGCTTTTCATGCCCAAACTAAAAATCTCCTTGCAGTGAAGGCCAGGGAAGATCTTCTGACCTTGCTACAGGGAGCGCCATGTCTTCTCCACAACGTGAAGCCATCTGAGCTTCGGGAGGTGAATTACTTTCCAGAAAATGGGAAAGACCCATGAAGAATGAACACTGCACGGAGAAGGAAATGATTTTAAATGTGTCTGCTTTCCTTGTCTCTCACTGAGAGCCATGCTTTCCTTTAAGTGCATAGACTTGGTCAAAGTAGTCTTGCCTTTAGTTCTTCCAGATCTCAAATAAGAAAAAAAAAATAGCAGCTGGGTTGTAGCTCAGTGGTAGAGTGTATGCTTAGCATGCATGAGGACCTGAGTTCAAACCCCAGCTTGAACACATACACCACACACACACACACACACACACACACACACACACACACACACACACAAAATCAGATGATCAAAATAGGGTTGAACTTTTAGGAAGCAAATCAGCTAAACCAGAATATCCCCATTTTCCATGGTTTAAGCGAGAAGCTCTTAGAAAACAGTAAGGAATGTGCATCATACTATAATGAAACAAAATGTAATTAGCAAAAGGTAACTATCAGCTTCACACAGTAATTGAGTTGCTACTAGTTGAGGCTGAGAATGAGTAGAAGTTGCTGGTTATGGGGCTGGGAAGTTGGCTCAGTGGTAGAGCGCTTGCCTTGCATGCCTGAGGCCCTGGGTTCGATTCCTTAGCACCACATAAGCAAAAAGAAAAAAGCTGGAAGTGGCACTGTGGCTCAAGTGGTAGAGTGCTAGCCTTGAGCTGAAATGCTGAGGGACAGAGCCCAGGCCCAGAGTTCAGGCCTCACAACCAGACCCCCCCCCCCAAAAAAAAGAAGTTGCTGGTTATTTCTCAATGTTTGGGATATTTTTGTGTTTATGACACAGACACTGGGGGCAGATGGTGAGCATGGTGGGGTTACCCAAAATCCTCTTCAGGAGCTGGGCACCAGTGGCTCATGTCTGTAATCCTAGCTACTCAGGAGGCTGAGATCTGAGGATTGCAATATGAAGTCAGCCAAGGTACTGAAGTCCATGAGACTCTTATCTCCAATAAACTATGCAGAAAAAGCCAGAAGCTTTGGCTCTGTAGCTCAAGTGGTAGAGTGATAGCCTTAAGCACAAAAAAGCTCAAGGACAGTGCCCAGGCTCTGAGTTCAAGCCCCAGGATCAGGGGGAGAAAAAGAAAACAAGAAAAAGAAAAAATGTCTCTTCAAGAATCTTTCTCTGAAGGAGAATCTTCCATCATCTTATAACCAGAAAGCCACTTTGTTACTCAATTATCTATAAACTTTTAAGGTTGGTGAATTTGCACAAAATGATTCAAGAGGAATCTGAGCTGAATCCTGTGGCATATGCCTATAGTCCCAGTTACTAGGAAAACTGAAGCAGGAGGATCACTTGCATCTAGGAGTTTGAGACCAGCATGGACAACAGAGACTCTTGTCTCAAACAAACCAAATCTGGTAGATAAGAGTTTTGGAACAAAGACACAGATGCTCAAATTCCATGAAAGGATGTTTCAGAGAAGTGTTAGCACCTCTCTGCTCACATGCACAGAAAATTCAAATAAACAGAGAAGGAAATGAATTCTCCAACTCCAGCATATGATTGATTCTCTTCTTATTTCACACCGAGAATTTCTTTTCTGAGAATGAGGGTGTGGCTCAGTGGCAACGAACTTACCTAGTAGATGCAGTCACAAGGCCTTGGGTTTAATCCCCAGGATTGAAAACCATAAAAAGCAAAAGAGAAAGAAGTGCAGACAGCAGGAAGAAGCAGGAGACACAATCACAGTGGTTTGCTATGGAATTGCAGTGGCTACTGACCAGCAAAACATCACCTGTCACTATTTCATTCACTTATCAGAGCAAACCTACCCTAAAGAAGGTTTTTGTTTTGTTTTGTTGTTGTTGTTCATTTTCAAGGTGAGAAAACAAGTCCCAAGGGGCCTAGTAATTTTTTTTTAAGAGGCACCATAGTTAAACAATGCAGAACCACAATCCAACTGATTTCCAAGACTTGGCTGCCCTCCTCAGGAGCTCAGGACTCTTGGGAGGGTGAGCGATAGAGACTCTGGGATCATGCAAAATGGGAGTGTAAATTGGTTTGATTTTTGGCAATATCTATCGAAATGTTGTGTCCCTGCCAGATAATTCATCACAAAATTATCTTTATTTTTAATTTTCTTTCTTTTCTCTATTTCTCTTTCTTTCTGTTAGTGTGTGTGTGTGTGTGTGTGTGTGTGTGTGTGTGTGTGTGTGTGTGTGTGTGTGTGTGTGTGTGTGTGTGCTGGTCCTGCAGCCTTGTCCCTTAGCTTTCTTACTCAAGTCTAGTTCTCTACTACTTGAGCCAAGCTCCACTTCTGGCTCTTTTTTTAAGTGGTGAATTGGAGATAAGAGTCTCCCAGACTTTCCTGCCTTGGGCTAGCTTCAAATTGTAATCCTCAGATCTCACCCTCCTCCTCCTCAGAAGCTAAGATTACTGGTGTGAGCCACAGGCACCCAGCTCTTTTCTGTTATCTTTAAGTAGTTTGCATGAAGGGGTTTTAATTCAACAAATTGGTTCATAAGTACAATGCATCTTGGTCAATGTCAAATTATCTTTGTAATAGAGAAAAATCGGAAGTATTACATTAATAGAAGATTGGTCAGGTAATTTCTGGTTAAATCCATATGATATGGTTGGGAATGTGGCTTAGTGCTAGAGTGCTTGCCTAGCAGGCATGAAGCCCTGGGTTCGATTCCTCAGTACCACACAAACAGAAAAAACTGGAAGTAGTGGTAGAGTGCTAGCCCTGAGCATAGAGAGGTTCAGGGACAGAGTCCTGAGTTCAAGCCCCAGGACTGGCAATATACATACATACATATATATATATATATTATATATATATATATGATAGGATTCTTTGAGTATTAAAAAACAATGAAGAATGGGCTGGGAAGGTGGCTCAGTGGTAGAGTGCTTGCCTTGCATGCATGAGGCCCTGGGTTCAATTCTTCAGCACCACATAAATAGAAAAAGCCAGAAGTGGCGCTATGGCTCCAGTGGTAGAGCACTATCCTTGAGCCAAAATGCTGAGGGACAGTGCCCACACCCAGAGTTCAAGCCCCATGACTAACAAAAAAAAAAAAAATTAGAGGAAAATCTACATAGACCCATGAAAAGGTATTCTCAATACTGGTCAATAAAAATTAAGTTTCAGGAGCCGGGTGCTGATGGCTCACAACTGTAATCCTAGCTACTCAGGAGGCTGAGATCTGAGGATCACAGTTGAAAGCCAGCCCAGGCAGGAAACTCTTCAATTAACCACCAGAAAACTGGAAGTGGCGCTGTGGTTCAAGTGGGAGTGCTTGCCTTGAGCTAAAGAGCTCAGGGACAGAGCCCAGGCTCAGTATTCAAGCTCCAAAACCAACCAAAAAAAAAAAAAAATCTAAGCTGCACAGGAGCAGATATTAGTGAGCGAGTTGTGTGTAGGGGTACAGGCCTGTTTGATGGACAGGAAGTATCTAGAAGTAGAGATGGTGGCACAGAACCTCCTAGGAATGAGGTAGGGTTGTTGGTAGAATAGAGAAGGAAACTTTACTTTTCATTTTGTACCAGCTTCAGCTGAGGTTTTTTTTTTTTATCTAATAAGCAAGTATGACTTTCATAATAAAAGAGAAAAGAATTTAAAGAAAGCCTTTTGAACTTAGAAAATAATGGAAGGGATTTATAACACAAAAATGAAGTGGGTCAGGATCTGTTGGAGAATAAAGAGAAGGCAGATGATGATTAAGGAGCTAATGATTGTCAAAGGTCATTTATGTCTTCATGCTAATTGCCCAGGCGGATTCATAGAGAACTTTAGCATTGGCGAGAGTGCACCTTGCAGGCAGAAGACCAAATAAAGGGAACTCTTCGTGATATTTTGGATAACTTGTCAAACCAAGGCCCAAATGCTTTGATATTTTTCTCAACTCTCTTCAGTGCCTGGACTCTTCCATGTAATTTTTCTGTTCACACGAAGCATGAGCAAAAGGTAGTTCAGGCAAGAAGGAAGAATTCTCTTCCCCCACCCTACCCCCTCACCCCCAAAATGGAGTTTGGCTACAGCAAAACATTCTATTCTCTGGATACATGGGGGCCATCCGTGACAGCTGTGGCCCTTTCTACATAGAAATATTCGCCTTCCAATGCAGAGGCAGATTGCTTTTGCCTGGCTAATCCAGCCATACGCTGGAGAAATGAGCAAAGGCCCACACTACCCATATGTGCAACAGATTCCAACAGGAGATGAGTGAAACAACAGAGCCGTTTCACTGTTTTTCCGCATAATGTCAACATAGCCATTTGTGTTTGATTCGTTTTCTTTGCTTGAAAACTAAAAGGCATGTCTGCTCAGAGTCTCTCTGAGCTAGCTCAGACATTCTCAGAGCCCTGTTTTGCAGGAAACATGCCTCAAGATAGAATTATGGTTTAGCTGTCTAATGTTTGCTTTTTTTTTTTTTAAATCAAGTTAGGTTTCCTTTAGTCTTTAAAAGCCATTGCTTGCACTTCTCAAATATTAATGTTTATTATTGTTTCAGCTAGTATTTTCTGGGACTTAGTATATAAACTAATCTTTTCATAATTTATGTAAAAAATATATAAAAGAAACTTGGCTAATGCACCTTTCACTGGATAACTATAGTTGGTCAATGTCATTTTTCCCCCTACTGGTCCTGGGACTTGAACTCAGGGCCCAGATGCTGTCCCTGAACCTCTTTGTGCTCAAGACTAGCATTCTACCACTTTGAGCCACAGTACCATTTATGGTTTGCTGGTGGTTAATTGAAGATAAGTCTCACAGACTTTCCTGCCCTGACTGGCTTCAAATTGCGATCCTCAGATCTCAGCCTCCTGAGTTGCTAGCATTACAGGCATAAGCCACTGGTTCCTGGCTTCATTTTGTACTGAGATCACAAAGCTATAACTATTGTTTAGATAGTAACAATGTACTTCCTCTTTATACTCAGAACTAACATTTCAACTATCTACCTGGCAAATCAAATCTTCACTCTTGATGAATGTGAGCCACTTAGGGTCTTGTTCATACAGCATTGTTATATAGACTTCAGTGCACTTGTTTGTCAGTATGAAGTAGTTTCTGTGAGGATAATCTAAGTTTCCGAGTTTCTGAACTAGGAACAATGCCTTTAAACAAGTCAAGCACAAATATGGGCCAACAAGAAGCAAACTTGTCTGAGCAGGCCATGGATTTAATAATGAAATGAGACATCTGTTCTCTGCTTCCAGAGGTCTGGGGCCAACGTATGTTGGCCATTTGGAAAATACATCAAAACATTGGCTGTCATTTCAAAGCATAGAGAAAGTCTCACTCATTCTTACCACCATATCTTCTCTGGATGTACCACGGGTGAATCTACCCTTCTTTAAAGCCAGCTGCTGTATTTGGTCAGTAGCAAGAGCTTATAGACTACCATGGTGATGAATGTCTTCCTTTCGGGGGCGGGGGGGTTAGCATTGGCTGAAGCATTTCCTACACAAGGTGTCTAACCAGAGAGGAGAAACTATTGTCCCCTTCACGGTAATGCAATCACCATTCCCTGAGCACTGTATTACCCTCAATATGAGGACCTTCCCACCCCCAAAGCTGAACACACAGTCTTGTCTGTTATTGGCAGGTTGAGAGCAGGGATGGGCCAGCTCAACCTTAATGAGGGAAATCTCAAATCATTGACCGTGCCTTTAATCTCCAGCCATGACACCATGGCTCTCCTGTTGCTGAGCCAGATACTCTTTAAGCATTATATATAAATTCATTAATTTAGTCTGCATTACATGTCTATGAAGGAGTCACTGGCATTAACCTCCTTTGATAGATGAGAAAACTGAAGAGAGAGGTTAAGTAAGTTGCCCAAGCAGGAGAGCCCTGATTTAAAGAGCATCCTGCCACATCGCGGGTACTCTGTGGTTTAATGAAGATATCCTGTAGGAGACAGCTGGACAGAAAAACCTGTCTAAACCAAGAAGGTCCCCATACCCCGAGCAATCTGGTGATCTTGTTCTTGCCCTTGATTCCAGACCTTCTCCAGGGGCATCTCAATTCAGCTTTCTTATCCTGGAAAGACTCTGCTTAGAGTTTTCCCCCCCATCAGTGAGGCCTCAAATCTCTAGCTACTTTCCTTGCATCTCTAGCCCAACTGATTGCTTCCATCATGAACAACTTTTGCCTTTTTAGCTTGTTTGGCAGCCCCATACAATTATCACACACATATTTGAAAATATCGTATTGTCTGGCATAGAAAATCCTATGGTTTGTTATGATCATGCCTGCCTCTCTAGGCACAGGTCAACCAGATGCCTCCTTGCCTTCCCTTCAGATGCTCTCAGCATACCTTTTGTACAACTAGTTTGGCCCGGGTTCAGCCTTGGTAAAGATTTTGTCTCAGATGGACAATGAATTGTTATACTGTATGACCTCAGGTTCTCAACAACTTGAAAAGCTGTGTCCAGGAATCTATCTTAGTACCCACACTGATAAAACCCTAAATGTATGAAGAATTCATACCATTTTGGGGCAAACTTTCAATAGTAAGAATTAAAATTGGTGGGTAGGGTTGACCTCTTCTGTCCCTTGGCTAGAAAACCCTGTGGTATCCTTAATAATGTTCATTTTGGGGAGGAACTCTGGGGATATGGCATGCAGATACATCTGTAGGTGAAAGAGGGGAGGATTTACAAAGTCTCACGTTAATGCTCATATGCATCCACCACTGTGAAAGAAGTAGCATTACCAACCAATATACCATGTCTTTTGAGTGTGTCGAGCCTCTATCCATAGTGCTCTTCTCTTCATTATGGCAGGAATGAGGACTAGGCATGGACACAGCAGGATCAGCTCCTTTCATTGGTAAAGCTGGTAGAGCTCCTCCCACTGCTGGATACCCTTCCTTCCAAAAGCAGGCAGTGGCACAGATAAAGCCAGGCCCTGGGTAGCATGCTGATTACATCAGAATGACATACAGGCATCAACACCTACTTTGAAGAATGGCGTTGTCTTCCCTGATGTCAGTGCTGAGGACTTACAGAATGTGTTCTTTACTGATAGGGAAATTCATGCAGATTTGTTGATAGGGAAATTGATGCAGATGTGTGTGTGTTTGTGTGTGTGTGTGTGTGTGTGTGTGTGTGTGTGTGTGTGTGAGGTGTTTGTATGTGACCACAGGAAGATGGCTCTTACTCTGTATTTCAGATTCATCGAATAATGGAATACCCCAACACTATCTGATGGGGTGGAACTTCATCCTCTAGAGTGCAGTACATGCCCAGAACCATTAGTGCCAATGCTTTAGTAGCTATTATATGTGGTCCTAGGAATCAACAGGTGGAAATAGATTGATCCCGTTTCCCCATCATTATCAGTGACCCACTTGTGAAATTTCTATTGGGGCAATTGACCTTGATAATTGTGAAGAACTAGGTCACTGTTAGTCAATGAGGGGACAGTGCAGGAGTATGTCTAGAACCCAGGGATGGAATGGAACATCTCTTGGTGACAACTCCAATATGACAGTAATCTCAGCCCAAAGGGGCAAAAGCAACCACGTGCCTGGGGATGTGGGTTGTTGGTCTGAACCCCTCCTACGTGACTCATAGGTTGCAGGAAAACAACTTAGGCCAAGTGAGGTATTGGCAAAGCATGAGGGAACCTAGAATGAGTGGTAGAAGATGAAGAGGAAAGATTATCAGTGACGGCACTGGGACTAATAGCAGTGGGGACTGGATGCCATTATGTTAAGTTTCCTGTATCAAGTCTTTGAGGCTCTGTGAAGACAAATGAACATAAGGAGACAGAGAATAGCAGAGTTAGGCAACTAATTTTTTAAAAGTGAATTAGAAGCCAGGTGCCGGTGGCTCACACCTGTAATCCTTAGAGATTCAAGAGGCTGAGCTCTGAGGATTGTGGTTCAAAGCCAACCTGGGCAGGAAAGTCTGTGAGATTCTCATCTCCAATTACCCAGCCAAAAGCCAGATGTAGAGCTGTGGCTCTAGTGGTAGACTGCTAGCCTTAAGCACAAAGCTCAGGGACAGTGCCCAGGCCCCGAGATCAAGCTCCAGGACCAGCACACACATACATACACACACAGAGTTATCAAGGGAGCTTTATCTGATTATGTGATAATTGAATGCATCCGTTCTTGGAATTAGATCATTTCAAAGAGAAGCAGCAGCAAGTCCAGGATTCCAAAGCGGATTGTGCGTGATCCATTTGAGGCCACTCCTGTGGCTGGAGGGCATGGGCAGGGGAGACCATGGAGAAGAAGCTGACCATGGAGAAGAAGACGATGGCAGCTAATACCAGGAAGGGCTTTGCAGGTACAGTGAGGAATTTCTGATTTGATTAGATGGGAGATTTGGGGCCATCTGCAGATTCTGAGAAGGCAGTTTATTTTATATGAGTTATGTTATTTTATGTGATTTATTATTTTATCCTTGCTGCTCTGTGAGGAGGCTGTGGGTGGCCAAGGTTAAGAGCAGAAAGGTAATTTAAGAGAGCATCTGGATCTCATTTGAGATGGGTATTCTAGGTGCATAAAACAAAGGGGTGGAGTTATTGAATACCAGGTCTTGCATTAAGATGGCTACTGTTCTTCCTGGATGACTTTAAGCTACTTTTGAGTAAAAACAAACAAACAAATAGGAGCTGGGAAGGTGGCTCAGTGGTAGAATGCTTGCCTTGCATGCATGAGGCCCTGGGTTCTATTTCTCAGCACCACATAAGCAGAAAAAGCCAGAAGTGGCGCTGTGACTCAAGTGGTAAAGTGCTAGCCTGAGCTGAAGAGCTGAAGGACAACGCCCAGGCCCAGAGTTCAAGCCCCACAACCAACCAAAAAAAAAAAAACAAAACCAAATAAACAATTCATTTACATGGTAAAAGGTCTTTCATAAAGCATAATAAAATTCAGTGGGGTCAGCAACTGCAAGACTCTTATCTCCAGTTAACCACCAAAAAGCCAGAAGTGGAGCCCAGAGTTCAAGCCCCAGGACTGGCAACCCCATAAAAAGGTTCTGAAAAATGTTTATCATTTTCCTAATTTGAACACCTAATTAGACTTTGCTATTTATTCTTTAAGAATAATGTCTCTCCCTTGAGCAACATAAGCGATGGGTAGTTTCCAGGAACAGGTGCACCACTATCCCCAACTGCATTCCCGGAGTGCATGACAACACAGATCTTTCAGTCCACAGCCCTGACAGGTGTGGTTCCTCTGTACACGTCTGGAGAGGAAGAAACAACCCAGAGGAAATGAGGGAGGCTATTAGAAGGTAACTCAGCTCAGGGGTCTGATTCCGGAGCCCATCCCCCACGTCCACAGCTCTGAATACCTCTCTGTAATGCACTCGAGGTAACTCGTGCATGGGTGTCCTCATCTGATTTTTGTGAGCATTCAGTTCCTTATGATTATGAAAAATGGCTAGCATTAACCAAAAAAAAAAGCTGTTTTTTTTAAAGCCACATTTACCCAGAAGAAAATACTTACAACAGTGGTTCTATTTATCTATGTATTGAGCTTACATTTAAATGATCCTTTTGGTTTCGGAAGCTCATTTGGTCCAGAGAGAAGAGTGGGAAGATACTTCATTCTGAGCTCCTTTGATTATGTCTGCTGCTGTTACCCTGCTGGGTGACTTTTTTTTTCCCTAGAAATTCATAGTAGTGCCTTATTCCTACTTAAAAAAAAAAAAAAACATTAGTGTATTGCATCACAGAAGAAAGAAAAAACAGATGTGTGATCTACCCATGAAATAGAGTTGTTGGCCCCACACGAACTCAGCCTTTTTCTCTTGTGTTGGCAGCATGCCTATCCTCACGCTGTGTCCAAGAAGCTCATTATGGCTCAGAGTAACCAAGGCACGGGGTGAGGCTAGGCGAAAAGGAGACCAAAGTCCCAGAGTGCGCCCACCAAATTGGATCCTGAGAAGTCTTCACACTGGGGCGGCTCTGAGTATCATTTGGTCGAACCTGCAGGGATAAAGAAGACCATTCTGGTGGACTGGAGCCTTGCCCAGTATTTTCTGATGGGTAGATGGGTCCTGAGGTTGGTGGCCAAGTAAAATACCAGGGGCAAAGGTAACAGATCATCCAGCCTTCCAATGCCCAGGTTTGCTGTCTGCTTGGCTGTCCCAAAGGAAGTGTTTGCAAATCAAAAGAAGAAAAACAAAACCTTTCCAGCTTTGGGCACTCTACCTTAGCTTCCCCCTTCTTTACCATTTGCATCTTTCTTGGCCAACTTCACTGTGTTGCTTTGATGAACTTCTGCCACAGGAGTTGGTAGGCCTGCTAAAATGGCATTTCAGCCCGGATTTCCCCAGGTGCCCAGCTTCCTTGCCTAGATTAATGTGTCAGTGGCATATGGTGCAAATGGCCTGTCGTTCGGGCTCAGAATCAGTTTAAAATATCTGCCAGGCTGCTGCCTGCTTTGGCATACTGCCTATGGCCCCAGTGTTTGAGGAAGGAGAGCAACATTGTCTGAACATTATTTAGAGTGAATTTTCTTGTGTAAAAGCCAGAATCTGGCTTCCCGCCTCTGCCTCTGCCTCTGCCTCTGCCTCTGCCTCTGCCTCTCTCTCTCTCTCTCTCTCTCTCTCTCTCTCTCTCTCTCTCTCTCTCTCTCTCTCTTACTTTCCCCACCAAGGAAAATACCTACCTTGTGCTTTTCAAAAACGGTCTCATTTGACTCTCTTTAAAGCCCCCCGTGTAGCTACCAGCTCCATTCTGCAGACAACATTTTGCAAACTAAAGCGCTGAGGCTGTAAAACGTGGCTGAAGCAGACTACAAAGGAGCAGAACAACAATTCCACCGCCGTCTATGTGCCCCTCTGGCCCAAATTGTTTTGTCTCTGTGAAGGCGCCATTGACTTCTGCCTGGGTGCGGGCATCCCTGGTCCACAAGCCAGCCTCTCCGGAGAAGGGGGCGGAACTTTATTTTATTTTTTAACTAAATCTCACAGTGCAAGGGCTGCATCTCTGCGGGCACTGTCAGCAAGTGCTCCTGGATGCTTCTTACGAGAACTCCTCACCACCCTCTTCCCTCCGTGTGTTTAATGGTGGGTCATTGTGACTGTTTAGTTGCCTGAAGCGTTTCTGACTCCTGGCTCCCAGGGCTGAAGCCGATCCCGCTGTCCCTGGCTTAGCTCCGCTTGATGCGTGCCGACCTCAGGATCGGAGGCAGGTGACCTGCAGACAGACACGAGGAGATAGCGCAGGCTCCTCCAGCTCCATCTGGATTGATGAACCAGAATAATTCTGGCAGCAGGACTCATAGAATTGGCCCCGACAGACCCAAATCCTTTTCAGAGCTGCTCTGTGTGTGTGTGTGTGTGTGTGTGTGTGTGTGTGTGTGTGTGTGTGTGTGTGTGTGTGTGTGTGTAAGGAGCATTTTTTCATCCACCTCACACCCCCTTCTTTCCCACTGTGGCTATCTGGAAAGCGCCCACACTTTTGATCTGCTGCCTACACTAGTTGTCGCCATAGCACCCCACCGTTGTTATTATTATTGGATGGTACTCACAGCCTCCGCCTTCCCTCCTCAGAAGTAGATGGTGCAAACATCTCTTCCTTCCACTCCCAGCTCTTTGTTCCACCAGCAGAATGCTGCACCCTCTTCAGGGTTCTCTACGAAGCAATGGCCTTCAAATCAGCGTACCCCACTAATCACAACTTCAACCCAATTCCTTACAATGGTAATAGCCGGCAGTCTTTTCTCTAAAATGATACCATTGTTCATTTCTTTACCTGTCAAGTTGCAGGAATGTTAATCTCAGAGAGAGGCAGGAGGATGGAGAGGATCAGGGGAAATAAAGTCATAGAGCAGCTGTATTCAGTGATGCCATTTACCTTAGCAAAAGTGATGTCTTTGCCTCAAGCTCCTCCTCCTCCTCCTCCTCCTCCTCCTCCTCCTCCTCCTCCTCCTCCTCCTCCTCCTCCTCCTCCTCCTCCTCCTCCTCCTCCTCCTCCTCCTCCTTCTTCTTCTTCTTCTTCTTCTTCTTTCTTCTTCTTCTTCTTTTTGTTGGTGGTGGTGGGGAGCTTGAACTCTGGGCCTGGGCGCTGTCCCTCAAATCTTCAGCTCAAGGCTAGCACTCTACCACTTGAGCCACAGCACCACTTCTGGCCTTTTCTACTTATGTGGTGCTGAGGAATGGAACCCAGGGCCTCATGCATGCAAGGCAAGCGCTCTACCACTGAGCCACCTTCCCAGCCAAGCTCATTCCTCTTGCATACATGGCTGGTGCTCTCCCTCTTGAGCCATGTCTCCAGCCTAGCATTTTGCTGACTATTGGAGAGATATAATCTCTTAGACTTTTCTTCCCCATTTAGCTTTGAATGGAGAGCCTCTGGATTCCAGCCTCTTGAATAGCTAGAGTTCACCTCACTTAAGAGCTAAGTAATATCTCATGGTCTAACACTTCAGTGTACTAGTTGGATACAAGTAATTGGAGTGAAGAATAATACTTTCTCTTGTTCCTGCTCCCCAGTCATCTCAGGAGTACAGTTCCTTTTCCTCCTTTGTGCCTTCCAGACATAGCTTTATATGTATAATTATATGTATTTTGAAAAAAGGATATCAACAATATATGACATCTTGTTAACAGGTACTGTGAACAATACTGTTAATATATGACATGTAATTGTTAATGTGCATTAGCAACTATGTAAGAGGAACAATGGTAAGCACTTTCTCTGTATTATTTTGTTGAATCTACTGCAACAACATGAAATGGGAACTCATTTTACAAATGAAGACACGAGCTTAGAAAGTCACTGATGCAATGAGGGACCGCATGATGGGTAGAGTTGGAATTTGACCCCCCAGGGCTGTCTGAGAGCAGAGCTCAAGCTCTTAATGCCCCTAGCACACGCCAGAAAATGGTTCTCTATCTCATGTCCATGTCCAATTTCCCAGCAAGATTAAAGAGACTTAGATGCAGAACAAGTAGCATGGGTCCGAGGAAAGCACTCGCACAGGTTAGTCAAATCTTGTCTTTGAAACTGATAGTTACGTGATGTGATCGCTCTGCCTATTGAGTTTTCATTGTCTACTTCTGCTAGAAGGCCAGCTTCCTTCCAAAGGGACAGAGGTCTTTGGTTTTTATATCCTCCCTCCCCTATGGAACATGGAATATACTTAGCTCCTGATACATAGTAATTGCTCAAAAATATTTGTCAGAGAAATAACTGTCTTCAGATAAGGAAACTGAGGTTAAATGATTTCACCTAGATTACTTTGCTAGGGAATATCAGAGTCGTTTGGCCTACCTAGCCAGGTGTCTTTTCCTAAGGCCTCATTTTAAGGATAGGCAGAGGACTGAGGAATGATTTGGCTGTGGGGAAAAGAGTCAAAAAACTGGAAATGAGTGCATATAAACAAAATAACTAAATCTTTAAAAATAAATGACAGCAGGAAAAAGAAGGGAGGAGGAACACATAGATATGGGGAGGCTGTGTTGATTTTTTTTCCAAATTTTTAAGTACCTGAGACTCTGCTGTCAGTTTATCTAGTGAAATAAGATTCATGATCAATGTGTGGAGATGGGAATTTCAGACCTCATTATACACAAACTGAAGATGAAGCCTCGGCTGTCACCGCCGCATTTGACACGCCAATGAAAACCAGAGGAAAGCTGTCTCCAATGCCTCTTTTAGCTTTGACAGATGTGGAGATGCACGAGTTTGGGGTGTTAATTTTTGGTTGGATGTTAAAATGTGAACATGGCCAGAGATACAGCTAGAATAAACTACCACCTAGTTTGCAGCTGGGGCTGAGACCTGAACAATGCATTTCATTTCCATCCAGAACTTCCAACTCCCATTCCTGCTTTTCTTGCTTTGTCTCCAGACCACCTGTCTATCTGTCTGTCTGCCTGTTGTCTTTCTGTCTGTCTGTCTGTCTGCCCGAGGCTCACCTTCCACCTGACTATTGGCCACATCACTTGGTCCCTCTTTCCTAAATCTTACATCTTGCTTTTCCCCACATACGCAGATATACTCAAGTTCACTCCATGCTAATGTCAAGTAGCAACAACCTGCCAGCAATCTCATGAATTACTTGACTACTGATCTCTACCAAAACACTTCAAGATAGAGGCTTGAGATGGTGAGTAATCCTGGGCACTGGTGGCTCACACCTATAATCCTAGCTACTCAGGAAGGTGGCAGTTCAAAGCCAGCCCTAGCAGATAATCCATGGGACTCTTATCTCTAACTACCAAAAAGCTGGAAGTGAAGGTGGTAGAGTGCTAGCCTTGAGCAAAAAAGCTCAGGGACAGAACCCAGGACCTGAGTTTAAGCTCCAATACTGGCACAAGAAGGAGAAGGAGAAGAAGAGGAGGAGGAGGAGGAAGAAGAGGAGGAGGAGGAGGAGGAGGAGGAGGGGCAGGAGGAGGAAGAGGAGGATGGGGAGGAGGAGGAGGGGGAGGAAGAAGAGGAAGAGGAAGAGGAAGAAGAAGGAGGAGGAGGAGGAGAAGAGGATTATTTAGTGCAAGCAGGAAACTTTTGGTGGGGAGGGGGGGTCAGTCGTGGTGCCTGAACTCTGGGCCTGGGCGCTGTCCCTCAGCTCTTCAGCTCAAGGCTAGCACTCTACCACTTGAGCCACAGCGCCACTTCCGGCTTTTTCTGCTTATGTGATGCTGAGGACTTGAACTCAGAGCTTCATGCATGCAAGGCAAGCACTCTACCACCGAGCCACCTTCCCAGCCCCCAAACAGGGAACTTTTTTTTTTTAATTTAATTTTATTTTATTTGTGAACATACTGTACAGAGGAGTTACAATTACATGGGCAGGATAATGCGTACATTTCAAACAGGGAACTTTTGAGGCCAGAAATTGAACTTGTCACTCCAACACTTGGGAGGCTGAGGCAGGAAGATTGCAAGTTGGAGGCCAACCTCGGTTAATGAGACCCTAAATCAAACCACACTCATCTAGGCAAGCCGGGGAGTTATCCAGGACAAACTCTCATGCACTAGATCCTCACTCATTGCCTTCAGCATCCTACCTCCACTTCTTCCTGTGATTTGCTCCATGCTCCTGCACACCTGCCCAGTCCGCTTCTCTCTCTGGTCACACACACAGGCGGGCTTAATTTGTAAAACCAATGATCTAGAAGGACAATCTGATTGGCTTAGCTACTAGGACAAATGCTCAATCAGTTGGGACCATGAGAGGGGGAGGTCAGCAGAACAACACTTGAGAGGTCTGCTCAAAGAAGACCGCAGTGTGGACTTCACAGCAACTCAAGCCAGGATCCTATATTCCTTCACGAGGCATACAGTGTTTTCTCTTTTCAACGCTCAAGGCTCCATCCACTCCCAGTAAATCGATCAACTCTGCATTCCTGAAACACATCACGTTCTTCTTCATAGGCTGTTCCCCACACCCATGATGTCCCTACCCCTTTACACTTCCCCCTTGCTAGATTGCAACATTTAGTTTAGTTTATTACTGGTCCGGGGGCTTGAACTCTGGGCTTGGGACTGTCCCTCCTGAACTCATTTGCTCAAAGCTAGCATTCTACTACTTGAGCCACAGAGCCACTTCTGGCTTTTTCTGAATAATGTATTGGAGATAAGAGTCTTAAGGACGTTCTTGCCCAGGTTGGCTTCAAACTGTAATCCTCAGATCTCAGCCTCCTGAGTCAAGCTAGGATTGCAGGTGTGAGCCACCAGCACCTGGCAGATTATAACATACATTTATATACATATACATATACATATACATATATATATATATATATATTTGGCATACTTGGAAGTCTGGTTAAATAAGGGTATTTGTATATTTATTTAGTGCCTATTGTGTGTCAAACCATGGAAGCAAAGTGTCCCCATATGTAGGCAGAGCACAGAAAGAAAGAAGCAAAGGAAACAGGTGCTGAGGAGCCCAGGGGCAGAGACTCCACTGGAGCTGTGGCAGGGTGCGGGCTCCCAGGAGAAGCAGTTTAAGCAAATCAAGGCCAGCGGTGGGGAGGTAGACAGATGTGAATAATATACACTTGGAATAAGTTCTATTGACGAAGCCTCACTGAAGGCCAGGGGCAGAGGGAGGCCGGGGGAAGCACTGAACTTTAGGAAGGAAATGATCTGAAGTATACAGCATCCAGTGCTGAGGCACCATGTCCTGGAAGGAAGGAAGAGGCAGAGCCTTGTGGGAGGAAGTATATGTGGAGGAGAGCAGAGAGCGGGGGAGGGGGGGAAGGGGGGGGAGGTTGACTCTTTATTTAAATATTCATGACCAAGGTCTGGGAAGGTGGCTCAGTGGTAGAGCGCTTGCCTTGTATGCATGAGGCCCTGGGTTCAATTCCTCAGCACCACATAAGCAGAAAAAGCTGGAAGTGGTGTTGTGGCTCAAGTGGTAGAGTGCTAGCCTTGAGCTAAAGAGTTGAGGGACAGCGCCCAGGCCCAGATTTCAGACCCCATGATGGGGAAAAACAAATTCATGACCAAGGCCAGGTATGGTGGTGCCTGCCTCTGATCTCAGATACTCAGGATGCAGAGGTAGGAGGATCACAAGCTTGAAAACAGTTGGAAGATGATAGCTGGGATAAAGTTAGAAGAATCTATTTCAAAAAGAAAATATAAAACAGAAGGGACTGGGTGTGGAGTGGGGAAGATCAAGCAGTAGAAAACTTGTGTGAAGCCCTGGGTTCAATTTCCAGCCTCTCTCTCTCCTCTCTCTCTCTCTCTCTCTCTCTCTCTCTCTCTCTCTCTCTCTCTCTCTCTCTCTCTCTCTCCTCTCTCTCCCCCCTACTTTCCTCTCTCCTCTCTCTCTCTCTCTCACAAGTTCATGACTGGAGTTAAGCAGGTGAAAAATGAGTGAAAGTGATTGAAGGAGAAGCACTCTAGTCATGTGTTGGGCCCAGGTGAGTCCCCAACCCACAGAATCTATTAGCAAAATACTTGGCTTATTGTTGCTTGGGGTCTGGGGCAGGGGGGGTGGCGGGAGAGGCAGTCAACCCCAGGGCCTTGTCCATGCTAGGCAAACACTCTACCACTGAGCTACCCCCAAGACTAGCTGGTAGTTTTATACCACTCCAACGGGCAGTAATTTGTTCCAATGACTTAACTCCCCATTTTGGGAAATTAGACTTTTATTTGCAAGATAAGGTCTCAGGCCCACATTTTTTGTTCTTCAGCTGGGAAACCCGTTTTGAAGTGGGTTAACTATAAGTAACATTTTTCAACTATCAAGGAATTTCTCCAGTTCTTTGCAGAGAGCTCTGCCTCAAGCCTCTGTTATTCCAGGCATCCTGACAGGTAGAAAGCTCAGTGAACCCAACCAGAGGGAAGGCAGCGAGGGCACGAGGGCAAACAAGCCCTGAGCCCAGCACGGCATGGTCCAAGGATACTGGGGGAGGAGACCAGCACTTGAGATCACTCAGTCTCTATGTGATAACGAGCAGGTTACTTTTCTAAGCCTGTTTCCTCACTTATATCGGGGGTTACTGACCTTACCTTACAGGGCTGTTTGAAGGCTGGTAAGTAGTATATTACTAAAGTGAGTCATAAAGGTTGATTTCCAGCAGAGGATACCTCTCCTTCCATGTACTTTTTATCAGTGGAAAGGATTATTTTGGAAAAAAATATAATGCGTTTAATGAATTTTTTGTGACAAGAAGCAAGAATAGTTTCACAGTTGCATGTCCTTCTTCTTTAGATCCTTTATTTTCTCCTTTTAGTCCTCTCCATGTGTAGTCCCTTTGTACATACCTGTGCATGGTGGGGGATAAGTAAGTTGCTGTTTGAGTGCCATTGCCAGGGAACTGCTTGGAACTTTTGAGAAGAATTCTGATACTGTAGCAAGACTCATCACAAAATGCAATCATGGCTGTGGGGGAAGTGGTTCAGTGGTAGAGAAATGGCTATGTGTGCAAGGCCCTGAGTTTGCTCCTTAGTGTGCATACCTCTCTCACACACACATACACACACACACACATCTACACACAAAGTGCCATGATGAGTGGGTGATTGGTGATGTCTGCTTGGGAGAGGTAAGTAACATTACTACTGTCCACATTTTTTTAAACCAACTCTATTAGTATCTTTCTCCTAAATACATTCAGGTTGCTCTCAACTCCCACTGCCTGGAGTAGTCAGTTTTCTGGAAGCACTGAGCCTGAGGGCAAACCAGAGCTCATCTTCCCCCAATAGCTTTTTAGTTCTTTTAATGTTTTGTTGCTGTTGTTTTGTTTTGTGTTTGTTAGTCACGGCTTGGGCACTGTGCTCCAGGCTAGTGCTCTACCACATTGAACCACACCTTCACTTCCTGATTTTTCAGAGGCTAATTGGAGATAAGTCTCACAGACTTTCCTGCCCAGGCTGGCTTTGAACCATGATCTTCAGATATCAGCCTCCTGAGAGGCTAGGATTACAGGAATGAGCCACCAGTGCCAAGCCTCTTTGAATGTTAAATTGGATGCTAGATAGAAGGCTAGCTAGAGGTTAAAGTACCTGGTCACAGCTAGTGACTATGAGCCAAGACTGACAGCCAGAGCGCTTGATCTGAGGGTCAGAGCTCTGATTAACAGGCTTTCTCCTTCTCAAACGCAACCATTTCTCAATGTGAGTCTGGAAGCAAGAGTAACCCAATGCTTGTTCCATGGATGTTCATAGAATACTTCTTCCTAGAAAGGCCACGTAGAAGATATATGTGAATACCTTCACAGGACTTTAAAAGCTCATATGGGGAGGAACTCAAGTGTGAAGCATGGTCAGCCAGCAGGTGTCATGGTGGCTTTAAGCAAAATTCTCAACCTTCCTTTATTTTATTTTTATTTTATTTTTGTGTTGGTCCTGGGGCTTGAACTCAGGACTTGGGTGCTGTTTCTGAGCTTCTTTTGCTCAAGGCTAGCTCTCGACCACTTGAATAGTTTATTGGAGATAAGAGTCTCATAGACTTTCCTGCCCAAGCTGGCTTCAAACTTCAATCCTCAGATCTCAGCCCCCTGAGTAGCTAGGTGTGAGCCACCAGTGCTCAGCTATTTTCTTTTTTCTTTATTAGCTATACTGAATTTGGGGCTTCCCACTTGCCAGGCAGGTCCCCTACCTTAGTCCTTACTTAATTCTCTATAAATTAGGAATAAACAAATCTTACCAACTCTGCGAGGATGTGAGAAGACCAGTGCAGGGCCGAGCATACCATCCTTAATATATATCGACCAATCCTCCATCCTCCAGAAAAACATAAGGGGTTCTGCTTCTCACCTGCACATCAGGAACCAGTGCTAGACTCTGTAACTAGAACAGCTACAGCCAATGTAAGGAAACAATCAGTATTCGCATATGCTCACTCTTTTTTGTTTGGCCAGGAAAGTTTAGTCAATTAATGTTTGAAAGAAATTAAAATGGAGTCAAGAAGTTTCCTCGGATTAATTTCATGTCACCCTATAGCTATCAAAAGATATTTTGGTTGTGACATTATGAAGACTATGCCCAGGGAACCTCATTGAAACTTTCTTTACAATAGCTCTGCCACTCATCAGAAATGGTGTCTTCTGATGAAGTCTCTCCAGCTGCCTCTGAATGGAAACCCTTAACACCAGAGTAATCTCACCAAGCTCCTCCCTCAGTTTCCTACTTGGCTATATATCTTAATGATGTCTGCCATGTCGAGAAATCGCACACACCTGGCTTTGTTTCTTCTATTTTTTTTTCCATCTCCAGATGCCACCAGAAACTTTCTAGAAGGTAGTATTTGTCTGAAACCCATCATATCCCTCCCCTAGCACTTAGAGCAGCCCTTGTGTCCTTTTAATGTGAGGTGTTTGTATGGGTGCCATTGTGAATCCAAAGGAGAGAGATTTCTTTTCAAAGCAAATTGGAATCAATTGGCCTAAAAGTCCTGGTCATTATAATGCTTGTTAGCTACTCAGGAGGCTGAGATTTGAGGATCCCAAATCAAAGCCAGCCCATGCAAGCAAGTCCTGTAAGACTCTTAACTCCAATTAGTCACTGAAAAGCCAGAATTGGAACTGTGGCTCAAGTGGAAGAGTACCAGCCTCACACAAAAAAGCAAAGTCACAATGTCTATGCCCTGAGTTCAAGTCCCAGCAGTACCAGCACAAAACAACAACAACAATAACAACAACAACAATGCCCAGCTGCCACAGGTTTCGACACCTTGTTTTCCTTAGTAAAGTAAGCATTTTCTTTTGGAATTCTGGTCTTCCTACTAATTATGACAGTGCTATCAGCGTTGACTTCATAACCACATCATCTGGGCCACAGCTCTACTTCTATATTGGTTCCTGGTGCATTGTTTGGCTCCAGGGTCAGCAAGAATAAGTTGGTGCCCAGGGTACTTGTGAAAATACACTGAGCCTGTTAGCTGTGTGCCTTTGATATTGGGTCTCTCTTCTAACAGGCTTTGCATAAGGAAGTGACCCTCTTTCGAAGTGCATTTTTTGCATTTAAAAAAAACCCTACCTTACTGGTGAGTATCAATTATAATGAGGCAGTTTTCGTGGGGCTTGCTAACGTCAGAGATCCTGGCAGCTGCATTTGATTAACCGAGTCAGGGTGTGAAGCAGCTTTTCAGATGTGATTGACAGATCTCTTTCAGCACACACCCCAGATAACTATTAGGAGCAAAGAATCCCATTGAGGCATTCTGCCTGTGATAGTTTTAATACTGAAATGCATTTGATCAGCAACACACTGAGCTCAGGTCATTTCCACAGCGAGCAGCAATGTGTTTCCAGTGTCATTTACCACAACCAGCGACGATTCAACTTGGCGATATTTTAAACAGAATTGGATTAAGAAAAAATGAAGGAGGAGGAGGGAGGGGAAAGGAAGAGACATGACTTGCAGGGGCAAGAAGTTGAACGAAGGCATGAGGAGCTGTAATGAATCAAATTACCAGCCACAAACAAAAAAGCAAAGTGACAATGTCCATGCTCCAAGTTCAAGTCTGTAATTTGATAAGCCTTGATTTTTCTTCAACACTCTTTCCTACTGCTGCAAATCATGTGTGTGTGCATGCACACCAGTCCTGAGGCTTGAACTCAGGACGAAGGCACTGTCTCTGAGCTTTGTGCTTAAAGCTAGTGCTCTACTATTTGAGCCACACCTCCACTGCTGACTTTTTGGTAGTTAGTTGGAGATAAGAATCTCACAGACTTTGTTGCCTGGGCTGGCTTTACACCACAATCCTCAGATCCCAGGTAGGATTACAGGCATGAGCTACCAGTGCCCAGCTTGCAATACATTTTTTAATTATTGTTTTGCAAATCTTTGAAGTATAAGAGTTGAGTCATCATGTTTTAGATACTCAGTTAACATCCCCAAATGAGAGTATACTTTCTTGGCCCTCTGTACCATTGTTATTGCCTGCAAAGACACTACATCTGATGAGTACAAGTCACTTTAATATGAAGTATCCCTTGTAGTCAGAAGGGGTCACATCAGTGGCAATACTGACTGATCTCCTGGACTAACAAAAATGAGTCTCATCTTAAAAGATTTCTCAATTAATCACCACAGGCTTTATTGGAAGTATCTCTGGAAGTATCTAGATCTACACAGGTATAGGTAATCAAATAGCAGCTGTTTGTTTTCTGCTTCCAGTAGCTTTGCTAAATTATAAGTACATAAAAGTAATATATGTTTTTACCTCTAAAAAAAAGTCAGAAAACAGAGGCAATGAAAACTAAGGATATTTACCTAGAGATAAGAAATATATGCATATTAAAAATGCTTTCAGAAAACATATGCTGTAAGGTAAATTGCTTTTTATCATCTGGCAGAAAGCTGTGGACATTGTTTTTCATGTCAATAAACATGGATCTATATCATATATTTAAAACTTGGAAATATAATTGTGTTATTCACTTCATTAATCTTCTTCTGATGAACATTAAACCTCTTCTGCTTGTTTCCTCCTCTTTTAAAGCTCATATTGCAATAACATACCTGTGTAGCACTGATCCTCAGATAGTAATGTGGCAGATCATGATCTGGAATCCTTTTAAGAAATGGATGTGTGAGTCTCATCTAGAGATTCTGTTTCATAATGAAGGGAGAAATACCCAAGGATCCACATTTTACCAACAGCACAGGTGAGAATGATGCCAAGGGCCTCGAACCCCAGGTTGAGAAATACATGTTTTTGCAAAATGGTCTGGTGATTTCCTTAGGAGAAAGTTCTAGAAGTGAAGTTTGCATTCTGAAAAAAAAAACTAAGCAGGACATTTAAACACTCCACCTTATTTATAGGTGTCTTGTTGCTAATAAGATCAGGTCATATGTTTTGAGGTAAGAGGAGATACACAATTACAAGTTTCACATAGGTAACAATTTTGCCCCAAACCACAAAACATGGAAATTGAACAAGTGAGACTCTGATTTGAATCACAAAAGAAAAGAATTGTTTCCTATTTATTTTTTGGTAATTGTGCAACATGCACAAAATAGAAACTGTCCAAATGATGTTTATAAATTCAGTAGGTCTTTTGTAGCTTTTGTTTTGTTGTGTGGGTTTGGTTCTGGTTTGGTTTGGCTTGGCTTGACTTGGTTAGTACCAGGTTTTAAGCTCAGGGCTTCATACCTGCTCAGCTTGCTTGCTTACCTGGTGCTTTAGCACTTAATTCATTCCTCCAGCTTGGCTTTTGTGATAACTATCACAGGCCTCAAACTGTGATTCTCCAAATCTCAGACTCCTGAGTAGCTAGAATGACAAGTATTGGCCATCAGTATCTGGCTAAACTCAACAAAATTTCCCAAAATCAACCTTCATCTACCCAGAATCCAGGAAAAGCACAGAACAATATCCTTATCTCAGAAGTCTAGTACCTGCTTACTCCAAAGTAACAGCCATCTTGATTTCTAATAGCTATAATTGGTTTGATTTTTAATCTTTATGTAAATGAAATTATAATATATGAGCTCATTTTCTTCCTGAAAATTTTTAGCTAGATTTTATAAAACACTTTTTTTTTTTTTAATCTGTCGTGGGGCTTGTACTCTGGGCCTGGGTGCTGTTCCTCAGCTCTTCAACTCAAGGCTAGCGCTCTACCATTTGAGCCACAGTGCCACTTCCATTGGCTAGATTTTATAATCATTACTTTAACTCTTCATTTCACATGTAGACATGATATAATATGGGAGTGAAGGTTTCTCCTCCCAAAGAAATTTAAAAGTATATACTTTAAATAAGCTGGAATACATTTCTGAGAATGAAATTGGATGGCTTCATCTAAGTCAAGCTTGGTTGAGGCTCTGAAGCCCTCACACATGTCCTGAATAAGGTAACAAGGATCCTAAGGGTTACGTTCAAGGTAAGTGCCAAGCAACTTAAGAGGCAATACAAGGCAATAGGAAAAAGATTAGCTTCAGAGACTTCAGGAACTGAGTTCACACAGCACCATCTCCACTTAGCATCCATATTAGCTTCATTAAGTCAGGTGTCTCTCATGCTCATCCTAGTTCATCCTACACGTGTGAAATGGGGGAATACAGCTCCATTGAGTCATTATAAAAATTCACAAATACTAAACACGTGGTATAAATGAACATAAATACTCATTCTCTTTCCTTCTTCAAAGACCAGACTTTGACTACCCATCAAATTCAGCCTAAATAGCAAAATCTGAAGAAATGCATTTTTGATGACAATTATTGGCACCAATAATTAGCAAGTTTAAAATCATTTGGAAACTAGCTGTATAATCCAAAAAAACCCCAAACATCTGATAATTATGGAGTCTTTCTCAGAACTGAGAAACAGTGCCATTCATCCTTTAGAAACTGGTAAGATTCATGTCTTTCCTATTTTCTGCTATGCTGGCTCGATTATTCAGTAGTGACAAATTTTCATCATAAAACCACTGTCATCTCAGCTTCCTGTGAGGATGTACAAATGAATGAAATTATTTTTTTTCCAACAAGAGCACAAAGCATGCAAATGCCTGTGCTTCCTTAGACATTATTATTCTACTAATAGCCATTATGGCAGTCCATTCACAATGGCCTTTTAAGTTAGACAGATGCATGATGGTGTAACAATCACATCATTTTGGTATTTTCACCAGTATCCATATTAAACCTTTTGACAGATTGCTAATGAGCTGATGTTGGAATTACAGAGTAGTCTGTTATCATTTGTCCATTCACAGTTTCCTCACCAGCCCATCTGTGCTCGGAACGCAGCCACCACGGAGCGTGCAGGCTGGGACAGTTCCCCATTTACACCTTTTGCCTTCTGAGGCCTCTGGGAAAGCCTAGCCCTAATTAAAGATTTTTTGAACAAACATATTGCCAGATTTCCAACACTGTTATTAAACTGCTCTCTTTTGTCAGAAAAGGTGCCGTTTGTCAGTGGCTTGAGATTTAGTTATTTGTGTTTCTGTAGCCTGGCAAAATATTTGTGTTTTTTTTAGAATAACTCAATTAGTATGTTAAGCATGCACCTACCTGTATGTGTAATAAATACACATGGCACGTGGGCTGTCAAAAATCCATCATCATTCAGACTCAAAGAGTGGAGACAAAGGAATGTGGTATACTTTTATAGATACATGGACTTCTCTACAGAACAAGGTGCACTTGAACATTCTAAGGCCAGAATACTAAAACAAAATGGTAAGATGGAGATCATGACTAAGATAATTGGGGGCAAAGAGAAAGTACCTGAAATACTTGTATAGTTAGGGCACATGACGAAACATTCTGGTTTCTCTGGTTGAATATGCTTAATCCAGGGAACAGATGCTATTCCCTTACCCCAAAGGTTTAACTGTTAGAGCTTGGTTCTCAATTAGTATGGGTGTGAATAAAGATTGGTAGGGTTAAGGACATGGGGTCAACAGAGGAACTTTTGCATGCCCTTTTTCACCCCACCATCAAAATTTGGATGTCCTCACCCCATTACCCCCAGTTGAGATTACTCCATGAGAAAACTGACGGATGAAAAACCAAGTCTGGTTGATTGCTTTCTACTCAGGAAAAGGCCATCATTCCGTAAATAGGTGTGTCTTCTGTCTCCCCAAGGGGGGGCACACACAGGTGTTAGGCCTCTGGGTGTAAGTCACAAAAGATTTCCCCAACTTAACTGCCACCCCTCTCCACCAACTTTGGCATGAGGCCCTCACCAGCAAAGCAGGAATCTCAATGCCCATGGCTAAAAGTCAGAGGGTGGCTCTGAGTTCTGTTTTCAAGTTTCCACCAATGAGCACATGCCACTGAGGGAAGGTGAGAAGGATTCTCCCCTGTAGAAGATTTGGGACCGCCCATTGCTCTGAACTTGAAACTTAGCATTTAGATATTTAATCTTTGGATTCAATACCAGCAAATCTGAGGGAAATACTACAAATGACAAGGCAAATAGCCTCACTGTGAAAGAAGTTACACACTGGGGAGTTACTATGTCTGTGGAGAAATCATATGCTGCAACCTAGTATCACGTGATTGGCATTGTTGCAGGGAAATCCAGAGGGCAGGAGCAGAGAGGATGGGTTAGGAAGGCCTTCCAGAGGAGGTAAAAACAATCGTGAGCTGGGAGGATCTTAAGAAGAAATTAGGAATCTGGGGGACTTAAGGCTACTTTGGCTGGAGCAAAAGTCTGCAATGGGAAATGGGGAAAGCAACATTCCAGGGCCCCCTTGTTAAGGCTGTTTCTACATTTTATTTTATCTTGGTTCACCATTGAGTTTAACTTTCCCTCTTTTTGAACTAGGTTTTATTTTTAGGACAGTTTTAGGGCAGCAGAAAACTGAGCAGAAAGTATGAAAATCTCTCATATTTCCTTGACTCCCCTCAACTCACACATAAACACACAAGCACACACACATAGCCTCCCCAATTAACATCTCCTACCACTGTGGTACATTTATCACAATTGAGGAACCCACACTGACACATCATTATCACCTCAGATCCATAGATTACATCACTCATGGTGTTCTGTGTTGAGTTTCATTACCCATCAGGATACCCATGTATCATTACCCATCAGGAGACATAGATATATATGTATATATATATATATTAATATATTCTATATATAGGATATATTATATGTAAATATAATACATAATATATAACATATAATCATATGAGATATGGTATCATAGTATACATATTAGATTACATATTAATATAATATTAATAATATATAATATTATATGTTATATAATATCATAGTATCATAGTATCCTAGTTTCATAGCCATAGAGTCCTCTGTGCTCCCCCTATTCATCCCTCCTTTCTCCCAATCCATGAACCTAATAATCTTTGTACCACACTGAATGTCATATGGTTATTATATAGTATGTAGCCTCTACAGCCTGATGCCTTTCCCTGAGTTATTGAAGTATTTAAGTTGCATTATTAAAATTATTTAATAAATAACTTATTTAAGTTTTTCCTTTGTCATTTCATGGATTGGGAGCTCACTTCTTTTTACATAGATATCAAGAAAATAGTCCATTATCAGGATGTACCACAGTTATTATTTAAACACCCACTCAATAAATTTTTAACAATTATGAAGAATGTTACAATAAATATCCATGTACAGTTTGTATCTTGGGAACTGTCTCATTTCATATAGGGTATTGGTTTTATGGACAAAGACTTGCTTGTATTTATTTATTAACCTTTTAATGTGCACAGGTTCTCAATTTAGTTTTAATTTTTTTGGGGCGGGTCCAGTCATGGGGCCTGAACTCTGGGCCTGGGCGCTGTCCCTCAACTCTTCTGCTCAAGGCTAGCGCTCTACCACTTGAGCCACAGCACCACTTCTGGCTTTTTTCTTTTTGCTTATGTGGTGCTGAGGAATTGAACCCAGGGCCTCAGGCATGCAAGGCAAGCGCTCTACCACTGAGCCACCTTCCCAGCCCTAGTTTTAATTTTTAAAGAATCCACTTTTTGGTTTTGTCAATCTTCTCTATTGCTAATCTCTTTTTAATTTTATTAATTTCTCCTTCATTTTTACTATTTCTTTATTCTACTTATGTTGGTTTCAATTTTCTCTTCTTTTTCCAGTTTCTTATTTTTATTTTTAATTAATTTACTTTATTATCATTTATAGAGGTGATATACAGGATTACAATTGCATGCATCAGGTACTGAGTACATTTCTTTTGGTGCAGTGTCTTCTGTTCCCCCCTTCTCTCCCAGCCCCTCCCTCCTGTCTCCACCCATGAGTTGTATGGTGCACTTTCATCCGTGTCCAATGAACTCAACTGCTGCACTTTTTCTCCCTTGTTTCCTCAAGTTCTGCACCCTCCCTACTACTCTCCTGAAGAGAGACACTTGAATATACCACACAGAAAGAAAACAGAATCATCAAAAATTTAAAAATTTAAATAAAAGACTCCAGGTCTTTCTATATTTCTATTTTCGGTATTTGATACAATAAGTGTTTTCAATCCATATCATTCTTTTTTAAGTAGTAACTTTTCATTTGCATGTGTTTTAAATTTCACTTCATTTAATTAAAATATTTAAAAATTATTTTTAACATTTTTTCCTTTAACCTATGTGTTATGTAAAAAAAAAGTATTATTTCATCTCCAAGTATTAAGCTCAGAGATATTTTTTCCCCCTCACTCTCTGGCATTTTTAAAGCCTTCTTAGGTTTTCCATTCTCTCTACTTATCCACCTGTTCTTGCACGCTGTCTACTTTTTCCATGAGATCCATTATTTTGAATTCTGGTCTAATATTTTCAACAACTGCCCCATATCTCCATTCTTACTCTATCTTCCAGACTATATGGTGTATGTTTGTTTTCTCTTAGTAATTTTTTTCCCCTGGAAATCTGGACAAGATACATTTGTGAAAGGCACTACAATGGATTGTTCATTTGTGATGTAATAATAAAAGGACAGAGAAGGAGAAACATTTGATACTTCCCCGGTTAGATCTCAGTCTTTAAACTAGTCCGTGCAACTAGATTATAAACTTCCTCAGTGATGCTTTTTTTTTCCCTCCCCATCTGAGGTGGGACAGTGATGCCAGAAGGAGATAGAATTGGATGCATTTCCTTTCTTTGGACTTGCTGTGCTGTCAGAATTCCAGGAAGTTAGGCTCTGGGTAAAATGATTTTTCTTGAGGATGTACATTGTTAAGAACAGAGTACACTGGTAGCTTCCAAGATGGTCAGAAGCTGAGAAGATGTTCCCTGAATATTCACTGTGAGAAGCTGGTACAGTTACAGGGAGTAAAAGTCACACAAGTTCAGGGAGGCTCCTGAAATTGTCTACTCACAGGCCTGCCCACGAGATCCTTTGAGTAGCAATTTGTCAATTGCAATTCAGGTTTTGCTGCCCTGGCACAGATTTCTGTAGCAGTTTCTGCTCAGGTAACGATTCTGTATATCTATCTGCTCATTTTGCCAATGTTGAGAGGCTTTCCCTATAAACTCTGACAGATCTAAGGAGAGAGAGAGAGAGAGCTGGTGATTCTTCTTCAGTTTATTTAGCTTTTCACTTGTTGTAAGGACAGATTGGCTCCTTCAAAGCTCTTTATGTGCCAGACAGCAAACCAGGAAGTCTATAGTTTATCTTTCAGGTGTCAAGGAGCAAGTTATTGAATGATTGTGTGCTGGGTAGCTGTGGGTGTCACCTGAATTAGATTGAGGGACACATGGATAGCTAGTGGTTGTCTGGCAGGCTGTTTCCAGGGAGCTACGTGGGACTTAGAATGGCCAGTCAGGAAGATTTACCCTCAGGGTGGATTTTTCTCAACACCACCTAATCAGCTGGGGAACAAACAAGCAGAATTATTTTCTCTCTCTTCAGGACAAGTCTTCTCCTGCCCTTGAACCTCAGAACACCAAGGGTTCTTCAAACTTTGGGCTCTGAATCTTGTACCAGCAGCCTTCTGGGGCTCTCTGGTCTGTGGACTTGGAATTATACCACTGATTTCCTTGGTTATTTAGGCTTTGGGGGAGAGACGGAGCCATATTAGCAACATCTCTGAGTCTTTAGCATGCAGATGGCCTGAGAGAATGAAAGAGTGGTTTTAAAAAAGATTCTGCTTCTAGAGAGGAAAACTGAAAAGTCACATGTCAAAAATCAAGGAGACAGAAAGGAGATTAGAGTCCAGGCCATCAATGTAATTGGTCTACCATATTGGTCCTCAGGCTGAATAAGGTACTTAGAAGTTGCCATTAAAAAGGGGGTCTACCTCTTAGCATGGTTGCATGTATCCAATGAAATGGCTCATGTAAAGCACCTGGCATATTTTCCAGCCATGTAGGTAACTACACGGCTGTAACTACAGCACCCAGGCACTATGGTAGCTATACTGCAGCAGAATGAGCGGGGATATAATATGGTAATTTGTCATTGTGTGCTAGTATTTGGGTGATGACTACATGAAAATGGAAGGGTGAACCTTCAGGAACAGATGTCTGTCTGTGGGCATGGGTTGTGAAGACAACAGTGGTGGGAAGATCAGGAAGGTCCCTGGCTTGGGACCAGATGGCTTTACATGGTACATTCTGGATCTATGGCCTAGGCTCGGAGAGTTTCACATAAAGGATGAAGAGATAGTGTGTTCAATCACCTTCCTCAGCCCAACACAAGGCAAGGGAGATAACAATTATCTAAGCCAAATTGGGAAACCCATTTTGCTTACCGGCTCTTTTAGATTAGAGGTGACTGTTCCAATGAAAACTTGGAGAAAAGGCTCCCTGAAAGCCTGTTTTTCCAAGAGGGTTCGTTTAGTCCCTTGGGATGAATTCAGCGACACATTTGTCCACAAGCACAGAGGACAGGTGTACTCCAACAATGACAATAGAACTTGGGCTACAAGGAGCCACAAGTCAATGACAGAGGACTTTCCCCTCACCTCATGACTTCAGTCTTCACATCAACTTTCAGCAGTTGAATGGATGTTCTGTTGTACTAAAAATAACCCTAAGGAAAGTTCTGTGGCCCATTACCTTAAGGAATTGCCAGCCAAACATAATAGCAAATTTCCTACATAGAGTGATTTAGTGCAGTGAGACAGATAAATAATGAAGGCATTTGTTTATGCCTACTTATAACATTCCTTGTAGGCAAAAAAAAAAAAAAGAGGGGGGGGAGAAGAAAACATTGTTCTCAGCCTGCAAAGGCAGTCAGTGCAGGCTCATCAAAAAATATGCATTTGCTTTTGTAGTCAAAGAGTGTGAGTTTGCTCTGCTTCACCTCCTGGCCTAGGCTGCTCTGAAATCCTTGGAATTTAAATGAGAGAGTCATTCCAGAGTGTCATCACACTTCAAAGGAATGACCCTTTTTGAATGTTGAAAGGCTCCCTGGTGTTTGGGGTTCACCCTAGGTGAGGGGGGTATCACCGAGTTCTCCAGAGATGCCATCCCCAGAAAAAGACCTTGGAGAGTCTCCACAGAAGTTGTTTACCTTGTCTTTTTGCTTGTTGTGCAAATGTGCTTCAGCTTTAGTGAGAAAACAAGCATATTTCAAACTCAGCCAAAGTCAAAATTCACCGTGGCTATCAAACACCACAAAATAGTTGACAGTTGACAGTTCACCCTTGGAGTGGAAATCGCTTCCATCCAAACTTTGTCCCTGGGACACCTCACCCCTAGCATCTTCCAAATGGATGCCCCAGTGGCTGGACTCAGCTTCAGGGAATACTGAAATTCCATGCTGTTTCTCCTAAGGGGTTGGCTCCCCTGAGTTACCCCCAGTTATGGTTTGCTCCCCAGAACTCCCATGATCCTCCTGAAGACCATGCAAATTGTATGGAAACAAACTTCCAACCGGCGCTGACTCTTACCAGGTCCTAGATAACTCTCCTAACGTGCTCACTGCACCATCCTGAGCCAGGTTTGCTGAGGAAGTCTTATCAGTGTCACTCTCCTGACCATCCAATGAAAGAAGCCCCCCAATCCAGGTAGGGATTATCTTCCATTAACTGGCTTCCGACTTTGGGGCACAAAGCTTTCTGCACTTTCTCAGCCGCTTAACTGAGAATACATTTGTTTTCCTCTTCCACCTGCCAAATTAGGTTTAGAGAGAGGGTGCTTGATTTCTGGATCCCAGGAAGGCGATAAGTATCTCTGCTGCTGGAAATCCAGCTAGAAAACATTAACACCTACCTCCTGGCTCCAGGGTGGCTGTGAATGTTCCTGCTGCCTGGACAGCTTTCATCCAGGGCCTTTTCCCTAGCCAGACTCCGTGCCAGGGCCCTGGGCAGAGGAGGCAAACCAGACTGGCACCCTGACAGCCCACGATCCTCAGTTGCTGAGCACTAAACAGCCCATGCCATCTTGTCACTCATTTCTAAAGCACATTGGAGCAGAAGACAGAAAGACTCAAGAGCGTGAAGTTCAGGGGGGGGAAAAAAACAACCCAAACCATTGTTTTCCATAATAATAAACATATATGATATTTTTAATATGCTGAAGCCTGCACCTAAAAATAACACAAACCACTTATTGAAGACTTAGTTCACATATCTTAATTTTTACTGTAATCCTGAAAGGCAGATATTGTTCTTCTCAAATGACATTCAAAAGAACAGACAGAGGGAGGGTAAATGGGGACAGTGGGCATTCAGCCTGGCTGTCAATTACTTCCCCTAATCCCAGCTCCACATGAGCCTGCTCAAATAACTGTGTGAGGGGCTGGGAAGGTGGCTCAGTGGTGGAGTACTTGCCTTGTATGCATGAGGCCCTGGGTTCTATTCCTCAGCACTACATAAGCAGAAAAAGCCGGAAGTGGCACTGTGGCTCAAGTAGTAGAGTGCTCGCCTTGAGCTGAAGAGCTGAGGGATAGCACCCAGGCCCAGAGTTCAGGCCCTATGATCAACCAAAAATAAATAAATAAAAATAACTGTGTGAGAAGCCTTGGCTCAGGATAGAAAGGACAGTTATGCAAGACCAAAAAGTGGAAGTCTTTAATCTGAATCAAACACCAAGTGAGGCTGGGTGCCTGTGACCCACGCCTATAATCCTAGCTACTCAGGAGGCTGAGATCTGAGGATCATGGTTCAAAGCAAGCCCGGGCAGGAAAGTCCCTGTGAGACTCTTATCTCCAAACAGAAGTGGTATTGTAGCTCAAGTGGTAGAGCGAGTGCTAACCTTGAGCACAAAGAAGCTTGGGGACAGGGACTAAACCCTGAGTTCAAGGCCCACAGCTGACTTAAAAAAAAAAAAAAAAGGGCTGGGAATGTGGCCTAGTGGTAGAGTGCTTGCCTAGCATGCATGAAGCCCTCAGTACCACATAAACAGAAAAAGCCAGAAGTGGTGCTGTGGCTCAAGTGGTAGAGTGCTAGCCTTGAGCAAATGAAGCTCAGGGACAGTGCCCAGGCCCTGAGTTCCAGCCCTAGGACTGGCAAAAAAAAAAAAAAAAAAAAAAAAAGCAAAACATTAACTGAGGTCCAGACTAATGCACAGCCTATGGGAAGACAGCACCATCACCAACGGAGAGTGTGTCCCCATCATTATTCAGTTGTTCTTTCTTTCTCTCAATATACACCCACTGAAGTTTTACTATGTGTCAAGCACTGTGCTGCATGTGATTTTTTTTTTAAGGAAGTATCAGTCCTAGAACTTGCTCTGAAGCCCATTGCACCCAATAGAGAGGATACAGGAGGTAGGAAGGCAACTCCACAAATCAGAAGAGAAATCAGTGCCATTTCCAAAATACAACGTGAATTTTTGCCAGATTCACTATCTCCAAGGGAAGGTCTGCTTGTCTGAAGGACCCCATTCCCCTACCTCCTCTCTAAATTAGCAATCTCCTCTCACTAGAAACGTGTGTGTGTATGTGTGTGTGTGTTTGCTAGTCCTGGGGCTGGGACTCAGGGACTAAGAGATGTCTGTGGACATCTAATCAAGGCTAGTGGTCTACCACTTGAGCGCCAGCTCTACTTCAGGCTTTTTTGGTAGTTTATTAGAGATAAGAGTCTCAATTGCATGGGGGAGAGGCAGAGAAAAGTTGGGAGAAAGAGCCTACGGATTATGAAACCAAAATAAGCAACCCACTGTATTAGGTGCAGCTTCTTTGGATCCAACATCAAACAAACCAAATGGAAAGTGTGTGGACACTTTGTGGTCTAACTATTCTGTCAACTCAGCCATTCAAAAGTATCTGCTATATTGCCATTAAAAACTTTAATCTACTAACCAAAAGTTTTAGCCTTAAATTTTAAAAATACGGAGTTGGGGAAAAAGGCTTGAAAGAAGCTATGTCTTTCTTATGAGATAGTTTAACCTTGTACACAACCTTTTAAACTTTAAAAGCATAATAGCTATTTCCAGAAATATAATAATAATAGTAATAGTCATTTTTAAAATGTAATTTTTTTTAAAAAGTCCTATGTTAGAAAACCTGCTACTTATGGGGGGAGTTATTTTTAATTTTGTTGTTGTTGGTAGTGGTGGTCATAGGGCTTGAACTCTGGTCTTGGGCACTGTCCCTGAGCAATTCAGCTCAAGGCGAGCACTGTACCACTTGAGCCACAGCGCCACTTCCTAATTATTTGTATAGTGCATTTGCCTGTTGTTTACATTTAGACTCTTCTGTATTGAATCTCCTGCAAGGGAGCCCACCCCAAGGCCCCCAAGAACCAAATCCACTCATCTTTCCCCCGTTTTACAGCCCTAGCGGGCCTACCATTCCCAATTCTTGCCAACCTATCCTCAGAGTGCTTGGCTTGAAACTCTCCCAGTGTCGTCCATTTAGCCCGTATGTTGGAAGTGGGCGGTGCCAGGGCAGGGTCTTTTGGAGAGTCCCGGCCTTTTGGAATGCCCATTCTTCCTTCCACCCCTCCTCCAGCTAGCCGCAAACGCACACAGGACAATAGGGCTGTGGTGCTTCACGGCCTCCTTCAACACTCAAGGGGGTAACCTTAATGAGCACAAAATATTCATCTCTAATAAGAACATGCTGTCATAATCACCCTCCATGTGATAAATATCCTAGAGGTTTTCTCTTTGTTGGGTTAATGCTTTTCCAGGAGATAATTTAACCAGTTCTCTAAAAAAAGAAAAACAATCACACGTTATCAGGCCCCAATATAGTAGATATGGTGAGAGTGATTTTTTTTAATGTTTTGAATCTTGCCTTAAACAAATTCCATCCAAATAAATGCTTCTTTTTTTTTTTCATTTTTGTAGCACCAAAGCTTGCGCTGCTCATTGTAATCAAGCTCTCCGTTGGCTAACTCCGCATCTAACAGTACGTCTTCCAATTTCATGTGAGCAAAATTTATCATCCACAAGCGAAGACAGAAAATGTGTGAATGTCTAAAGCTTATGTAAATTAAGAGGCCATGCACGCTGGTCCTAAAAATAGTAGATAATTATAGGCATTTCTTCCCCATGCAATAATTACAGGCCTCCTGTCATCTTTTTCTATTTCGTATAAGGTCACAGTAGTATTATACAAAATTTACAGTATATTACAAGTTAAAAACACAATAATTAGCAACTGGGCATTTTCAGCACCGGTGATGAATGTTCACAGTAAAAGTTTTTTTAAAAAAAGAGCATTATTTGTTTTATGTGGACAGTACACACTTAAATTTAATCATCAACTCCTGCTACCCAATAGGCAATATTCTCTCACTATTATAATGCTATTTACCAAGTTCACAGTACACCCTTGGGCTGAATTCATTCTTAACGAAGAGACAGGAAGCCAAATCTCTCATCGTCCTCTCAACCAGGTGCACCATATTAGTTTAAATTTAATAATTCTGTTGAACATATTGAATGATAATGAGCAAGCTTAAAGAAAGTACTAAGGATTATTTTGGCCATTATGATCAACATTTGATTCAGGAGGAAAAAAAAAATAATCCTCTCACTAAATAATGTGGGTAGCTCAGAGGTTTGCTTGGTAGGGTTGTTTCTCCCCACACCCTGATTTCTTTCCACTCCCCAAGCTTATTTTGTATACTTTATTAAGAGAGAGCTATGGACAGTGTACTTTACTTCTATGAAAGAAAAGTTCTATCCTTAGCACTGAGTTTTTCTTGTTGCTGTGTTTGTTTTTGCTCTTTTGCTGTTGGTACTAGCACTTAAACTTGGCCTCACTTTCTTTCATGACTTTTTGTTTTACTCAAAGCTGGTACTCTATCACTTATGCCACATCTCCACTTCCAGCCTTTTGCTGGTGAATTGGAGATACACATCTAATGGGCTTTTCTGCCCAGGTTGGCTTTGAATCGTCATCCTCAGATCTCAGCCTCCTGAGTAGCTAGGATGACAGGCATGAGCTCTCAGCACTTGGCTGTCCTCAGCTCTTAATTAATTATTCCCACTAATAGGGACAAAAAGCTCCAGATAATAGAAAATGACAGGACAGGACTATCATTTCTATTTTGCTTACAGAAAAAGTCAGAGAAGCACACAGCACATTTCACCTGCCTGGTTCTGTCAGTGCTGTCAGAAATTGTTTGGAAAGTACAAAGATTTAGCAAGAATGGAGCAAGCGATGGTGGCGGAAGCCCCAGAATCCTCTGTTATAAAACCTGTCTAAAACTGCCTGGCTCCCATGACTTTCTGAGCCATCTCAATACCTCTGGCCATTAAGGTGCCTTTCCTATTTATTATGCTACAATCAGTTATGATCACTGTAAGCAAGAATGTTCACCTCTAGTATGCATACTCACAAGTAATTCAGTCAGGCATGGTAGTACCTATTTGTAATCCCAGCACTCAAGAGTCTGAGGCAGGAGAATGTGTGTTCAAGACCCGCCTGGACCTTTGTATATATCTTGTTCTCCCAGCTTCAAACCACCCCCCACAAAAAAAAAAAAGAAGGAAAAAAGAAATGCATACTAAAGTTCAGCAATTTATGAGGAACAAGAAACTAAACAGAATAGCCATTTGGCTTTGTGTGTAAAAGCAACTGGCTGACTAAATGGTCATCTTAACTAATTTCCTCCAGAAAATAGTCGGAATAGAGATTAAGAATGTAAAATCCAAACTCAAACTTTCTTGCTTCAAATCTTGGTGCTACTCTTAAGTGTAAAATTTTTGGTGGGGCTATAGTTACTGATGTTTGAACTCGGGGCATTGTTTGCTAGATAAATGATCTACCACTTGAGGTATGTATGGCTCCAGTCCTTCTTGCTTTGCTTATTAAGACAGGATCTGTCTCTCTGTCTCTGTCTGTCTCTGTCTCTGTCTCTCTCTCTGTCTCTCTTCTCCCCTGCCCTCTCTCTCTGTCTTTTTGCCTGGGCTAGCCTAAATCATGATCCTCCTATTTAACCTTCCAACGTAGCTGAGAGTACAGGCATGTGCCACTACATCCAGCTTCATATTAAATGAGATGGGGTCTGGTAAAATTTTGGTCTGGCTCACTTTGAACCATGATCCAGATTTCAGCTTCCCAAGTATTAAGAATTACAAGAGTAATCCAATGCACCCAGCTAGATTTAAGATAGACAAACAGGCAGATGGACAGACAGACACACGAATAGATTTTTTTAATTTTTTTTGGTGATACTGGGGTTTGAAGTCAAAGCCTCAAGCTCATCCATACTTGCTTGGCTGGTGCACTATCATCTGAGCTACACTTAAGCTCCAATTTTTGCTGCTTATTTTGGAGATGGTGTCTCATGGACTTTTCTACTGGGGCTGGCATTCAACTTTGATCCTCTGGGTCTCCACTTCCTGGGTAAACTAGTATTACAAGCATAAGTCACCAGCACCTAGCTAGATGTGATATTTCTATGCCTCAGTTTCTCATGTACACATAGTTGTACATGAGGCAATAGTTGTGCCTTACCATTTGTTAGGAAATGGAAAGACTTGGAAAAAAATTATATGAAGTGAAGTAAGCCACCAAAGAATCATGGTTTCCCTTATTTGCAATAACTAGTATATGTCTGGGACAAGCAGAAAAGGTCAAAATATGACTATATAAGATGATTCTAAGTTAAATGAACCCCAAGATAGACACAATTTGTTTTTTCTTTCTTGCTATTGTTTTTAACGTATCTAAAATGTACTATGTGATTTTTTTGTTTCTCTTGTATGTTCTTCCCCAACCTCAGTGCCCTGCATCTCGTATATACATTTTTCTAATTTGGGGAGGAGAAGGAAAATAACAAATTGCTGAAACAAGGATACAGGTTGACCTATTGTAACAATGAGATGCACAAGACACTATGTTGAAAACCAACTTTACAACTTAGCTGGGGGTGGGGGAATTGGGGAGGTAGGGAGGGAAGGGATGGTAGGGGAAAAACAAAGTAAGACTTAGGAAATGTACTCATTACCTTACTCATGTAACTGTAACCACTCTGTACACTATTTTTACAATAAAAAAGCATAAAAAAGAACTTCTACGTGAGATGTATAACCATTCTGTGATGAAATGTTCCTGAGTCATTGAGTTGTGATGGTAATGACTAAACTTTAATTCTGTTAGAGCTGTTACCTTGAGATTTTCATCATAGAAATGTCAACCCCCCTCTCCACCTCCCTTCTGCTCTCTCTGCTCCTCCCCCCTCGATCCCCATTAACATGAAGACAATCTCAGAATTTTACTAGTCACTCTAAGACTAATGCAATATATACCTTCTGGTTAAAAGCACAAGCTCTGGCATTAGATTAGATGACAGCACCCAGGTCTGTCTTTAGACAGGATATCTGTTCAGAGCTCTGGCTAGTTTGTCCGGGGTAGCAAGATTAGATAGATAGATAGATAGATAGATAGATAGATAGATAGATAGATAGATAGATAGATAGATAGATAGATAGATAGATAGATAGATAGATAGATAGATAGATAGATAGATGATAGATAGATAGATAGATAGATAGATAGATAGATAGATTGATTGATTGATTGATTGATTGATTGATTTGATGGTGGGTAAGGACTAGGCAGGCACAGCTTGGGTCAGGTATGGGGAGCTTTCTCTAACTAGGTTTTCTTGATTGTCTAACATCTTCTCTAGATTATAAATTCTTCAAGCAACCTTTCTTTTTAAATTTTCTATGGGCAGAATAGTGCCTGCTACATATTTGCTGTTTGCAATTTGTTAATTATGTGTTAAATAAATGAATGAATTGACTTGAGGTCTGATAAAGCAATTACATGGAAATCCAGTATTAGAAATAAAACCATACTGAAGGGAAATGAACTATCCAGGAGGGCTCTCTTTTCTCTGCAGCTCACTTGGTGCTTGAATATCTAAGATTTGCTCACGGTAGAGCAGACAGCCCTTAAAAGAATCGGTGTTCAGTGCTTAGAGGCCTGAGCTCTCTCAGGTCCTAAAGGGCTTTCTGGGTTCTGCCAAACATCCTGGGTTGAGCCGCAAGGCCCTCATTTGTATGAGAAGTGAGAGCTAACTTCTAAAGTCAACTTAGAGGGGACAAATCTGTTCTTTTGACTTAATGATACAACATTTTATCAGCCACATAAAAAATGAAATATATGTGTTCATTTGCTCTTTGAGGGGCTTTTTTGGATGTGTGTGCACACGCTACGTCAGCTGCTAACTGGTGATTCTTTTCTGACACCCTTTCCCGGGAGTATTGCATAGATAAACATACTCTATTTGAACAAGACCAGTGACAGAAAAATTGCTTGCTTGCCTCTAAAGACACTGGAATAATGTGCACCAGGGGAGCAGCCCCTGCTCCGATAGAGTTTTTTTTTCCCTCCCCCCAGTGTAAACCATAAAACCCATTTCAACAGCCAGAATAAAGCAGTTTAAAGCGCATCCCTAGTTAATTACACCCAAAGAGTAATAATAAAATCAACTATTAAATTTTAGAACTTCCTCTTTAAAGTATTAAATATTCGGCAAGTGCAGCACAGTTAAATTTCCCTCCGAACAATGCTTCCCTTCGCAGAGGAGGGTCTTACGAATTCATAAGCAAACTCTGCTTGTGTTCTACAGAATATGTTTTTTTCCCCATAAAAAAATTTTTCCAATAAACCTTTTTTGTTTCTGCTGGATATTTGGGATCTGTTAAATAACTCATTAAACAGTAATTATACTTTTTTTTTTTCCTGGCCATGGGGTTTGAACTCAGGACCTGGACACTGTCCCTGAGCTTCTGCACTCAAGTCTAGCACTACCACTTTGAGCCACAGCGCCACTTCTGGCTTTCTGGTGGTTTATTGGAGATAAGAGTCTCACTGGCTTTTTTTGCCTGGGCTGGCTTTGAACTGTGATCCTCAGATCTCAGCCTCCTGAGTAGCTAGGATGACAGAGACAAGCCATCATTGCTTGGCAGCAAACTCTTTTGATAAGAAGATACAACCAAGTCATATATCCTGTGTAATCATTAAGAGTACATGACAAAAACATAAAACCAAAACAGTGAAGTTGTTTGTGCCCTAATCCTATGTGTGGGGCCTTGACTCATGTTTCAAGCTCTGATCTTTAAACAGTGCCAACCGGCGCCAACAGGAGAGGGACCCGGTCCTTGCTAGAGCAGGGTGAAGGAAATGGTTCTGGCACTTTGGCTCCAAGCACTGGGCTTGCTTAGGTAGCTGGAAATCGACTTCCTCCTTTGATAATAACTCCACTTTCAGATGAAAGGACTGAGTTGCCCAAAGGAAGTGAATTCCAAGGCTGATCATCATTCATCTTCCCCAGTGTGACATATTATTCTGCCTCAGTTTCCCATCCACCAAAGCTGGACCTTCCTGAGGCCTGCTGACTCCTGGGGGAGTCTAGAAGATCACAGAAAGCTTGCTGCTGTCTTCAAAGATAGAAGAAGTTTAGTGCTGCGTTGGTGTTGCTAGGCAGCTTTAAATAACTGCTGTGAGTCTGATAATAGGTTGAACTTACATCACAAAGAAGTCCACCTGGAAATAGCACCAGAAACCTCCAAGACAAAGCTACATAAAAATGAGGTCATGGGTAGGAATTTTGTAGACACTAAGCATCTTTATAATTCTTCTCTAAAGCCAGATGCAAATACATGCAAGCCTCCAGCTCATGAACGAAACAAAGGTTGCAGACGCCAGCTGTGTCCCATCAAGAACTGGACACGGGGCTTGGCATTTATGGAGACACACGAGAAGCCTATAGCCCTTTTACATTTCAGTCCAGGGCCAGATGTTTAAGTCAGCCATCCAAAACAGGTTGATAGGGATGTGTATGCGCTTGCTTTACAAAGAGAATAACTGAAAGAATACCATCTCCAGCACAATTCCTACCAAAAGAGAAAAGGGAAAGAACTGGTCTTTTTGTTGATCATAGATGTTGATAATAGATGTCTAGTATGAAGGCATAGTGAAGAAAAAAAAAGAAAAAAAAACCATCCTGTTTTCCAGGAATAGGATCACCTAATCAGATCCACAGATAAACATTCTTCATGTCTGCCAGGGGCTGTAACAAAGCTGGATACAAGGAGTGCACATAGGAGAGCTGCTACCTTTATTTGGGAGCTCATGGAGGGCTTCACAAAGGAGGAGTCATTGAACTAACCTTGAGAGGATGTGTAGATGTTACCAGGTGACATGGGACAAAGGAGGAAGTGTTGTATGAAGAAATTACGTGGTTAAGTTGCAGTCTAAAACATCTCAAGTGTCATAGATCTAGATGGAGTTCAATACAACTGGTGGAAGTCTCAGGAGGCAGGATGCTCTGGTACCTGTGTGAGAGGGCAGGGGTGTTGTAGCTGCAGAGATTAGATCATCAAGGGCCTTGTACTCTAAGCAAAAGTTGTCTGAGCTTGATTGTGTAAGTAACAAAGAGCTACAAAAGAACTTAAACATTGATTCTGAGCTTATAAAGTCCAGGCCTGTAATCCTAGCTACACAGGAGGCTGAGATGTAAGGATCACAGTTTATAGCCAGCCCAGGCAGGAAAGTCTTACAAGACTCTTATCTCCATATAACCACCAAAAAGCCAGAAGTGGAGCTGTGACTTAAGTGGTAGAGAGCTAGCCTTGAGCAAAAAGAGCTCAGGGATAGCACCCAGACCCTGAGATCAAGCCCCAGGACTGGTATCACAGCAAACAAACGTCTTTCATGAGCAATAAAGTTGCATAATCTTCTATATTGTCTTCTATATTCTGTTTGCATCCAGAGGCTTTGTCTGTCCTCACCCTCACCTAGTAAAATTTCCTGTCTAGAAAAAGTCTAACACGTCCTGAATAGGAAGCTCCTCCCTGGAGCATCTGTCTTAAGTAAGTAACCAGAGCCTTGAGTCACAGAAAGGAAGTCCAGATGGCCAGTCCCTTAAGAATTCAACAGCAAACTCTCCTTGTGTTCTAGAGAATAATATATATATATATATATTTTTTTTTTTCCCCATGAAAAAAATACTTCAAAGAAACCCTTTTTGTTTCTGCTGGAAAGTTGTGATCTGTTAAAATAACTAACTGAGTAGGAAATACACTCATTGATTTTTTTTCTTTCTGGTCCTGGGGTTTGAACTCTGGGCCTGGGCACTGTCCCTCAGCTCTTCAGCTCAAGGCAAGCGCTCTACCACTTGAGCCACAGCACCACTTCCGGTTTTCTGGTGGTTAATTGGAGATAAGAGTCTCAAGACTTTCCTGTGTGGGCTGGCTTTGAACATCGATCCTCAAATATCAGCCTCCTGAGTAGCTAGGATGACAGGTGTGAGCCACTTTGCGCCTGTCTGAGAAATGTTCTTTTTATTAGACTCTCTTCCACCTAAGATGGTGTCTGCTACACCTCTCAGGACAGCTTTGGACTCCAGGGTAGGCAGGGAACACTTTGCCAGATTTTGGTGCCTTCAGCATCCTTCTCTTGTTCAGCATGTACACACACACACACACACACACACACACACACACACACACACACACACACACACACACACACACACACACACACACACACACACACACACACACACACACACACACACACCACATAGTGTCTTCATCTCATTTTTTTTTATTCTGTCACAGAACTGAGTATTCCTGCCGGAAGGACATGCTTCATGAAGACAGTTCTAAGAATCACTCAGTTGTCTCATTAGAATCACTCAGGCCTGGTGTTTTCTGAGTGGGCAGACGGCTCTTCCTCAAATGCATGATCCATCCCAGGCCTTCAACAATTCTGCTGTGAACTGACTCAGCTCCCTCCTGTCCACACGGCAAATCCTTTCCACCCTGTCCTTTTCCTCCCTCTTTCCCTCCCTTCTTTCCTTCCTGCCATTTCCCAGTGCCTCCTTGGTCTGTCTTCTTCGCTCACCATGACTCCTACTGTCAGCTACTCATTTAGAAACTGCTTTTTCAATTCTTTCCTTCCAGGTATTTTTTTCTTGTTTCTTTTTGTTCTCTTTTTAACTGTTCTCCCTTACTTTCTCTCTTGCTTTGTCATGTTCTACTTCTTTTTCATGAACTCTTGCCACTCCACCTACAAATGTGTCTCTATGCTTCAGACAACTCCAGCCTTCTGTCAGCCCTGCCATCTCCTTTTTTTCCCCATTGGCTCCTGCAGGGGGTCCCTTCCTCGCTCCCCAAGTCCTACTACCTTATCTCCAGGCAACCTTGTTCCTTCCCAGCTACAATCCTCTGACTCCTAGCTCCCCAGAAACTGCTTTACAAAAGATTGTTCAGAAATTTCCCTTTGTCACATCCAACTGCAGTTTCTGGAGTCTCTAGTACAAGAAAAAACAACAACCATGGATTTATTTTATTTTATTTTGCCAATCCTGGGGCTTGAACTCGGGACCTGGGCACTGTCTCTGAGCCTCTTTGTGCTCAAGGCTAGCACTCTACTACTTTGAGCCACAGCATCATATCTGGCTTTTTCTGAGTAGTTTAAAGACTTTCCTGCCAGACTGGCTTTGAACAGCGATCCTCAGAGCTGAGCCTCCTGAGTAGCTAGGATTATAGGTGTAAGCTACTTGAGCCACTGGTGCCCAGCTCAATCCTGGATTTTGAGACTTTTGGGATTTCCCATTTTATCAGACAGGCAATATTTATAAAACACTTAACAGTGTTGTCCCCACTTTCTCATCCACAAAATGGACAGAACAATAATCCTGATTCTCTGGATAGATAGAAATCAGATGGGTATAAACAGACTGTAGGTATACATTTAAATGAGATGGATGTAAATGGACTTTGTAGATACACATTTCACTTAAATTAGTCATGTCAGCCTTATCAACCACTAGTTCTCCTCGCTGCTCTTCCCAGGCTGAACTCCCACAGTGGGTCCTGCTTCTTCCCATCTGCCCTCTCTTCCCATCCCATAACGTCGTTGCCTTCTACTCCCACACCTTCAATGCCAGATGAACATCTCCACCAAACCCTACCCTCTCAAACCAGCACCAGACTCTGAGTCCTAGAAAAACTCAACCCACCTTCCCTTCTTACCACTTCCCACAATTGTGAGGCCTTGTTTTCTCATTTCTCTCCAAAGAAAGTCTTCTGTTTGTAGATGGATAGCAACCACTATTTCATGTTCTCTGGTTTCTACCAAGTTTAAGCAGGGAAATAGTCTGCTTCCGTTTGTTACCATAAATTAACTGACTCCTAAACTTCAGGTGGAGCTACTTCAGCTGTTGAGCTATCCATTTGGTTCAATCCTGTGTGTAGTTCATTCTATTGGGCATTCCCTGCAGGTCTCCGTGTTGTACAAACAGGATTCTCATCAAAGTAATTTGTCCCCAAACATGCACTTACCTGAGGCTCAACCCAGCCCAAAGTGAGACTCATAGGTACTTCTGTGATCAGCTGCTGGCCACCAAGGTGACTATTTATGGGGTTGGGTAGGAGCAAGGGGAAGGTTTAGGGAAAGGGAGATGGTGGGTTATAAATTCCTAACAGACAACCTTGGGCTCATATATAGGGTGGCTGTGGATTTTAAGAGGAGATTAAGAGAAAGTGTTTTTCAAGTCTCTGCCTAAGACATGTTTGCTTCTGTCTCATCAGCAAAGTTCTGAATCAGTGCTACAAGGGTACAACCAAAGGGCACAGACATCAAGGAAACAAATCCACAGCTAACCAGCCTGGATAGTGAAACCACATTTCAATTTATCTGCCAGGAACCTACAGTACCAGAACGCTTGACAAGAAGTTTCATTTAAAGTCTGTCTTACTCTGTGTTCACCAGAAAATAAAACAAATAAGGTATGTATGTGTGTGTACACTTATTTTTTTTATTATTATTACAAGGAATTGGCTGAGACTCCAACTTAAGCAATCAGGCAGAGAACAAATTCCTCCTTCCTATTTAGACCTTAGGTGGTTTGGGTGATGCCCACGTATGCTGGGGAAGCCAATTTGCTTTACAAAATCTACTGATTCCAATGTTAATAACATCTAGAAACACCCTCACAGACATACCCAGAAATTAATCTGCTCACCCATGACCCAATCACATTGGTGCATATTTTCAACCATGCTAAGTTTCTAACAAATACCTAATTAGCAGTCCATGCTTGGCAAGTCTCTTTCCAAATATGTGCTGGGAAAATAGTAGTTTTGTTTGCTAGGTGGTCTGATTGTCATGAAGTACTAGTAGTAACTTCTTGGCATCCTTCACTGAATGCTATAAAGGGCTAAAACTATGCAAGCTAGACACCAAGACTCAGCAAGGGAACATGAAGACTTCCTCTGGGTACAACCCAGCCCATAGCCAGCAAGAGTTCTAGAGTTACTACAAAAGTCAGGAAGATCTGCTTCTAGAAGAGCAAGTGCAGGCCACACTTCACACATAAGTTCCAGGTCTTGAGTGTCCCCTTAGGGCCCATATGATGTGAAGGTTGTGGTTTAAGGAAAGAGGATAGTAAACAAGGAAATGCAAAATAGGGCTCCTGACCTCAGAGATCTCATTGGTGGTGTGGGAATGACAAGGGAAGCGAGATCACCACCCCCAAACACTGCGGGAGCCCACACTAACAGGTGTGATGCCAGGGGAGCTGCTGTGAGCTTTCAGAGAGGGCTCGTGGTACATTAGGGTCACCAAGGGTGGCATCAGAGAAATGGTAGGATTTGAAACCGGTCCTAAAACAAACAGGAGTAAGTTACCAGGCTTAGTCAAGAGTCTAAAAAGAAAAGTGTGGTAAGAAATTCGAAGCCTGGAGAGACTAGACTAAAAGAGAGGGCACCTGGGCACTGGTAGCTCACGCTTGTAATCCTAGCTACTCAGGAGGCTGTGATCTGAGGATCCCGGTTCAAAGCCAGCCCAGGCAAGAAAGTCTGTGAGACTCTATCTCCAATTAACCCCCAGAAAACAGGAAGTGGCGCTGTGGCTCAAAGTGGCAGAGTGCTAGCCTTGAGCAAAAAAGAGCTCAGGGACAGCGCCCAGGCTCTGAGTTCAAGCCCCATGATCAAACCCCCGCCTCCAAAAAAAAAAAAAAAAAGGAAGGAAAAAGAAGGAAAGAAATCCTCTTATGATACTGATGAGAGAATGAGGAGACTTTTCCATAAATACCATTCATTTGGTGACAACTGATTACAGGAGGCAGAAATGAAAGTAAGAATACTAGTTAGAAGACAATTAGGGCAGTTCAGGATTGGCTCAAATAAGCTTGAACAAAGATACACAAGGGGATAGGGGTATGTCCTAGAGGTAGGGAGGAAGAACCAATCAAAGTTCCACTTTATATTAAGCTACATCCCACATTTTAGACTTTTTTTTTTTTTTTTTTTGGGTTCGGTCATGGGGCCTGAACTCTGGACCTGGGCGCTGTCCCTCAGCTCTTCAGCTCAAGGCTAGCACTCTACCACTTGAGCCACAACGCCACTTCCGGCTTTTTTCTTTTTGCTTATGTGGTGCTGAGGAATCGAACCCAGGGCCTCATGCATGCAAGGCAAGCACTCTACCACTGAGCCACCTTCCCAGCTCCACATTTTAGACTTTTTGAGGAATCCATCCTGGGTGGACTAGAAATAACTTCTCAAGAAGGATAATTAACTCAGCATTGAAACAGGTTCTGAAAACTAAGAGCAAGGTTACCAGGCTTGAACAAGAGCATTAAAAAAAATGTGATAAAGGATACCAAGTCTTGATAGCCTAGAATAAAAGAGAAGACAGTGGGACATAAGAAAAATTACATGGGATGAGATAAATGCATATTCTCCAAGTAAAGAATTTGGGATTTTAAAAATTATTATTTAGGTGAAAATACTTAATCTCTATATTTAATGCTTAATCTGTATAATTGTCTGCCTTGGGCACTATAACACTCCATAAAGTTAGTGTCAGTGTTATAAATCATTATTATTTTTGTTTTACAATCAAGGGAAACCAAGAAAATTAAGCCACTTCATCTAGTAAAAGATAGGACAGAATTTGAATTCAGATCTCTGACTTCAAAGCTCTTTCCTTCACACTACCGAATTTCTATGTTCCACCAGCCAAGCATAGGGTCGGTCTCTTTAAAAGGAACAGAATTAAAGGATCAGAATTGTAGATGTTTGTTCTCTTTAAAGGATCAGAAATTTAGGATATAGGCTGATGAATCTTGACATTTCCTCAGTGTAGCGAGTTAAGTCTTTATTTAAGTGATAGAACAACGTGTAATTTCCTTCTATTGGTGGGCAAGACAGATAATAAAAATGATAGCAAGGGTTATTAAAATTTATGCGAAGACTAGCACCGATTGGAATAACTACAAAGTGAATTCTTTAAGCTGCAGTAGGAAGGTGGTGAAATAACACAATATGAAAGAAAACTCGTTTCGCTTCAGATGCCTAAATATGCCATCAAAAGATTGCTCAATTTTCAAATGTCAGTATTTCCTGACTCCTCTAAAACCTATTCTTAATATAAAATATCAAAGTCAGCAGGACAGTAGGTGTCCCAAAATGTCTTAATTCAGAGAATTAGTGTTAACTGAGCCTGATTAGCTCCATTTATCTCTAATTAATTACCTTTATCTAATTAGATACTTTGTTTCCAGTAGACATGGAGTCAAGTAGACTAGATTATTAGTGTAGTCATTGTGCCTTTACAAAATCCTGAAATTAATGAAACGTGCAAAAGAATCTGCAGTTCTAATTGCACAGGTGTTGCCTTATGGCAAAGCTTTATCATCTGATTACACCAAGGGGTTATTAGTGACTTTTTATATAGAGGATGAGCCTATGAAATCTACCTTGGCAACAGCTCATTAGTTTAGGGTTGTTACTGTATTATTTATTACATTCAGCCTTTCCCATTATCTAGATTGATTCATGGACCTATATATTTTTGCTCTCCTCTGTGCAGAAAAAATAAAATAGTATAAACCATCAAAAAGTCCAGTTGCAATGCAGAAAAACGCAAAATGTGTTCATCAGCTACAATGTGATTCTTTTTTAAAAAAAGGCTGTAAAGGTAGATGAGATCAGATCAAATTCATAGTTATTTTCTATGGGAAAGAAATCAATTTACAATTACTGAGGAATATGGAATGATTCCTATGATTTTTTTTTAAATGTGGCTGTCCACATATCTTCACCTAACTGAATTGAATATCACAGTATGTGGAAGAAAGGCAAAATCTTTCTGTACTGAAATATATCCATATTTACTTATTTTCTCTCCATCATTCCAAAATGGAGTGACAAAACATAGTCTCTACATTCACAGTATTTATAAAAATTCATTTGTTTTCTCTTTTCTTTTCTTTTCTTTTTTTTTTTCCGTATGTTAGGTTTGTTGCCAGATGGAGAAAGCTAACAAAATATACAATCTAGCTTCACCAAAAAAAAAAAAAAAAAAAAAAAAAAGCAGGATTTCAGTGTTTGCTTCTAAAACTGAGAAGTGCTTTTTTTCCATGGGAATGATACAAGACAAAAATATCTCAATGATTATATTTTTAATTTTTTCTTCATAACTATTTGAAGAAGTGCTATTTTTCACAGTCAGAGAGTAATTAAACAGCTAGAAACAAATCCAGCCACACTCCTATCCCAATATACCAACATGTTTATTGACAACACAGTAATTCCTTTAAATAATTTGTCAACATAAATATGTCAAATGGAGTTTTAAAGTCATTTCCCAAACAAAAAAAAATCCTCTACTGATATGAGCCATATATTGCTGTTCACTGATTGCTGGATCTAAACGAGCAAAACGATAACGGGAAACTGTTCCACAGAGCATGACAACTAATTTGAGTGGTAATAATGAATATTTAATGATCCTCCTTTCAAGCATGAACATATAACTTTTCATGTATGCCTTACTAAAATTATAGTCATTTATCTAAAAATTATTGCTGCAACAGAAATAATAACCAAGAACTATAGATTTTAGCCAACTCAGAACACGGCATAAATATTTGTATGAACACAGGCAGAAAGCTACACGAGGCTCTTACCTCCTATTGTAAGTCAAAGCAAGTCTCTCTGCGAAGTAGGGAACTTGTGTAATTGGAGATTTAAAACCAGATATGAAAAGCTAACATTTCTAGCAATAAATAAGCATAATGGCCAAGGTCATTTTCACTCCTCACTAGCTTACAATTTCTAAACAAAAATTACATGTATGTAAATTGTGGGGTAAGATATTTACAATGTGCTACTTACATTAGGGGGACAATGTAAAATTATCGGTAAGGGAAGGTTTTTTTTGTACCCTAAATTTCATTTTTGAAATGTGGGTAGTTTCCCCAGTATGTCCTCTATCAGAAACTATAATGTTAACTGGGATAAAGAGAAACCTAGAAAATGCATGACGCATTTAAAAATGGGCCTTGTTCACGGACAGAAAACATGTTTAATCAAACTTCCAAATAGTGTTCCATTTCCGGAATCTCCCTAAGATTGGAGCAATTTCCTGTCTGTTACAGAGAAACACATCTTCCTCCCAGGCTGGCTAGGCTTTCTTTCGTTCTTCCAGGGTAGCTGAAATGCAGGACCCTTGCAATTGCAACTATGCAATTCTACAGCAAATCCTTACTTCATAAAGTTGTTTTAAGGTGTGTTCTTTTAATTTCAAAAGAAGGATGCTAATTTTATTTCTTGCCTGCTTTGTCTAAGCTGAAGGGGTAAGGGAAAGTCATTGCTGGTTTTTGGGCTAAGGGGTGGGGGAGTGTATTCTTTTAAAAATTCAAGGAGAAAAAGCTGGATAACACGGAGAAGAGCAAGAAAGTATGTGAACCCTCTTTATCAGAAATTCGGTGTGCAGCTGTACAAAGGAGGCTAAGGCAGGAGGGTGGATAGTTCAAGGCTAGCCTTGCCTACATGGTGACATCCTGTAGCAAGACAGAAAAAGAAAACAAGAGTGGGGAGGAACAAAAGGAGGGAGAGGGGGAGGAAGGAAGGAAGGAAAGAGGGAGGAGGAGATCAGTGTCCAGTTGAGTGGTGCACCTTCTAGGTACCAAGTTCACCAACACGATTCTGCCTCCTCGGGACTGCAGCTTTACAGGCCAAACAAATGCAGGGTGTGTTATGTGTGGCATCTTCTCCAACCATGGACATACTGGCTGAACACATTTCTCACAGAGCAGGTGTTCTTAGCTAAAGCCAGGACAAGAACAAATGAGAAAAGGAACTACATCTGCCCTTTGTAGCATGTCAAGTGCCACAGAAATGCAGGCTGGTGGTGTTCCCCCGGTGGTCTGAGTCTTCGCCTCCTGGTCCCAGCAGCTTCGCTGGCGCTTATACACACATGGCCCCTTATCTTTCCTGGGTTCTTCGGTTCTAGGCTTCCTCTAATGGGCAATATTAAGGAATGCATGTGGTGAATTGTCTTAGTAGGCTCATTTTGCTTTACTACATGCTGTGTTGCTATGTTACTGTCTAGAGAACACGTTAACAAATACTGCCAAGTCCGTGTACTGGTTTCCCTTACTCTGTTGTGTGGCTCTTTCATCTCTAGCCCTTATACCCTGCACACCAAGCTGCTGAGGAAATGCAAACCCAATTCCTCAGCACTGGGGGGTTCTGAGCAAATGGAGAACATGGCAGCCATGTGCAAGAATGAAAGACACCAGGTACCACCAGGGGGATAATTAGGGAATGAGAAAACGTGTTTTATTCAGGGACTGGGGGCGGGTGGGGGGATGTGGCTCCACTCTGGACAATGCAATGGGAGGCATATACAGAGCAGTTCTAATATTATGCTCCAACGACAGTCATGTATTAGAGTTGGTGGGGAAAAAAAGGAATGTAGGCACCCAGACTGAAGACCTGGAACGGAATGTGCTAGATTGTCCTCTTGTCCGAAAAGCTGTGTGGAGAGCCAAGGCAAAGCCTCTTCTTCCTCGTTGGTCTGTAGGGTCCACCGCTGTGGGGTCCTCTGCAGGCCACGGGGTGGTGACTAATTGCCCCGTAAATCACCCAGCACCACAGTGCTACTCGCTTTATTTTTCTGACAGTAATTTAGTGCCTGCTCTTTCCCACACTTGTCATTCCATGTTTTTCCTCACATTAGAAGCCTGTGGAAAAAGGACAGTAATTAACGGTGCAATACATACTCATGGAAGCCTCTTCATCATATTGTGATAATTGTGCTCGGTGTCTGTCAAGAGAACCTCTTGCTTTCCAAGCCTCATGCAACTCTATTTGTCAACTCAGAACCAAGGACACCATTTGGGCTGGCACAGAGCTGCCTCTATTTGTCCAAAGAGAAGGTCATTTATAACTTTAGGCAATGGGTCTACATTTTTTTTTAAGCTGGATCCACTCAGGAAGATGTAACTCAGGATAAAGATACACCTGGATACTCCATTATTGGCAGGTTCTGAGGAGTGTTGAGATGTAGAAAGAGAAGATAAGCATTCTGAGATGTGCCAGAGCTCCCTCCAAACTTCTCAGGCTGGCTAGATTAAAAAGAAAGCCCCCTCACCCACTGCCCCTCCTTTTTTAATGCCA